>NW_024427627.1:7500-141487 GCF_017562075.2 Anopheles merus | reverse complement strand
TTTTGTGTTAATTATTTATGAAGGAGTTTTCCTTATGCTTTGCTAAAGGAAAATCTTAAAAAAATTATAAAGAAGGTGACCATTTAAACAAATCGGAACAAAAATTCGTTTGAATCTTAACTTATCGTTTTAATGTCAATTCGTATACAGTTCCTATGAAAGAGGGGATTGGATAATTATATAAATTATTCTACATATTGTTCTTATTTTATTCCTGTACTGTTATTTCTCGCACAAATTAAATGAAATAAAGTAATAAACGTAAAAGATGGGCGAATTTATTTGAACGATTTAAAAATTAATTGAAAAAAAATCGATGATTGCTGTCAAGGGTACAGAAATGGACGGACCTGGGTCATGCGTTGTAATGCCATTTGCGCCAATGTCGGCAAAGTACAAAACAAAAGCCTCATCGTTCGAGACTGTAGGAACTTTATCTTTAATTAAGATGGTAAATAAAAAACTTTTAATGAGGTGTAAAGAAAAAAACTAACCAACTATTGTTTGTTGTGTTGTAGCTATTCTATTCGCTTCTTTTTCAAATCTCTCGTCGGAAGGATGTCGTCGTCGAACTGAAAAATGACCTGAGGTAAGCATAGGCCCCCAGTGCTTGCAGTGTCCATTTGCAGAGCAAGTTTGGCTTGCCGCATATGCGAGATAATTTAGCTCTTTTATTTCGTGTCCATCTTTCTGATCCCAATGTGTTCGTTGCAGTATTTGTGGAACGCTACATTCGGTTGATCAGTATCTAAACATAAGCTCACAGACATCAGCGTGACCGATCCGGAAAGTATCCACATATGCTGTCGGTAAAGAATTGTTTCATCCGAGGTTCGGTCGTACGGTACGTACAGCTAACCAGCTACCATCGAAGTGGACACACAGCTGCTGCAAGACGCAGCTCGAAAAGAAGCTGTAACAAGTGTACGATAAGTAAAGGCAACGCGTGAAGTTGTGTAAACTCGGAGTAGGTGTGCTATTTTTACGTAAAGAGTATGTGGAACATAGCCATGATGACACGCGTCGAATAGAAGGGAAGACTGTTCAAGGAGATTTTAGATTTTTTTTGATGATCGGAAGGGGTCCATCGGCGAAATACATGTTCCCGCCTGGGAGTATGTAAAGCATAGGAAGAGTTGGAAGCAAAATTTTTAGACAGACTCCATGAAGCTTTTCAACGGAAGAGCTTAACCACCGGCTTGCCAAGCGAAAACTTTGGAAATTAAGCATTATGAATGCATGTCAAGAATCCTACATTCTTCATTTTGAGTACTTGATTAAGGAGCTCAAGTGATGCGAAATGGACACGGATATTGCGTAAGCAGCGATTAACACGGCGATGGGATTAACACAGTATTTGGTGTTGAATCGAAACGGAATGGAAGAATTAATCGACCTATAATGTACTATGACCAATTGAACTTCAACGACCCTCTTCAAATGATCAATCCTTGAATCTTTGCCTTTTGCCAAATCCGCTATATGAACCTCTAAAGACGTCCGTTCTTGCTGGTGAGTATGGGGACTATGAGAACACCAAGAAAGTATCTACTAGATCGTTCCACATTTTCTTCGCTGTGGTCTTTTCTTGTATACATCCTAAGTACTCATCTGAAATGAAACTCCCCAGCAACAACTTGGCCTTGGTCCATTTCCTCGACTTGGCCACTTCACTAGCTTCTGTTGGAAAATCCTTTACGACTGCGTCCTATACCTTCGAGGTTTTAAATACACTTCGATCCTAAACTTACAGGTGTCGTAGCCTGTTCCGGAAACTATGGGATTCCGTGAATCGCCACTTCTTTCTGCTTGGCTGGGCCCATAACCTAGAGACGTCCGTTCTTGCTGGTGTTTTTTACAACTAACTATTGGTACATGCTATTACAGACTACTGCGATCTGCCTTTGCGATTTGTCAACTACGCGTTTGCTAGATCTACAATAACCTCGATTAACAGTTCGTTCTACAGTGAACCCTCTCTTATTTGACGCCTCTCTATTTAATGTTCATGTTCCTTGATTTCCACACATTTTTGTCCCTCTCATTTGGAAAACCTCTGAAATCTATATACCCTTATTTGTGTATGGTGTTGCCATGGTTATTGAATAATGTATGCTCAAATTGACAATCGTGTTCGAAGTTTCCTATAGCAACAGTTCAGGCTACATACTAAATGTTATGACTCTTTCTTGTTTGTATGGACTTTTCATACACTTTCAACCTCTGTAATTTGAAACCCCTCTCATATAAGAGAGAGTTGCCTGTACTTCAGTTAAATTCAGGTCTCGTACTACAGATTAATCCCTTGAATGGCTTGACCAGCTTCAGACGAGGCAAATACTTCATTACTTACTGCTCCTTGTGATTGGCTTGGAAATGCCTATTCCGGGATGTTTTTTTTCATTTCATAAATGTCTTATTCAACTTAGCCTACCATGACCCCTCTGTCTTTGTGGATGGCCTAAAAGTACTTTGCGGGCTGGGTCGTACGGTTCTATGCTATAGCAAGGCCAGCCAACGAAGCTTGGCAAGCTTGATACGCTACACTACAATAATAACGCCGCACATCTCGTAAAGGTCGTCGTTGACCTTTGACCCGAGATAGGCGAAATCTTGGGCGAATTGTAGTCTTTACTTCGATTATTTATTAAAGAAAGAGTCCAGCTTGAACTTGACCTGAACCTACACTGATGCTAAAACAGAACTTTTTAAACCACGCAACAACTAAAAAAAGTAGCCGTTTAGTGCTCCAAGGTCCAACACTCACAAAAAATACTTCCTTTTAGTATTTTTATTGAATGAGAATTCCTCAATCAGCTTGTCGCTGGATACTTGAGTAGGATTGGAACATTAGCGTGACCGCTTAGGGTCTCTACTCGTGTTAATCCTCCACTGTCAGAAAACGTTAAATCTGATGAGTTTGTTGGATCATTTGAGAGTAAGGCGCTCTAATTTCATATAAAAACATGGTCTCAAAGTTGTCTGGAAATGCCAACAGATTTGCTGACATGCATTCAGCCGGGCTAGTAATTCAACGTGATGAACGAAAAAACAAAAAAAGGCAAGTAATGTGTAACCGGGAATATCTCTATCATCCAATTTGTAGAGAGGTGGAATAAGTGAATATAATGAAATCCTCAAACTGTATTTCATATCACTGTATGCGAGATGTGTAGATTACATCGGTGATACTAGTTCACATATGTTACACATATGTCTTATGTCTACGTTCTCAACTTGACTTGATGGTAAACAAAACATATACAGTCTCAGGTGATAAAACTTATATCTATTACAATACAACTTATAATCTACAAATGCTTAGACGGAGACCCGCTCACGTCTATCTCTCGGCTCGGCTCGTGGGGGAGTGACCTTTTCGTGCTCACTTCTCTCTAGGTGACAGTCCCTGTCACCTGAGAGAAGGAGGCCCATGCAGCATCTGCATCTGTAAGGCCGTCTACACGAGGGCACCTCCCAACATCCCCCTGCTTTAATACGGTTTGTACATAGGCATCCAACGCGGCGATCTTCGTGTTCGGGAAGAACGGCGTAGAGGCTACACTGGCATCGCAGACTCACTATGCATGTCTTCCGGGAATGTTTCCGAACGTATGGCAATCTCTCTTGATGGTGGTGGACAAGGAACCTGCGGTGTTGGCGAGCACGTAGCTGCTGCGCTTGCTAGTATCGAATCGGACGGTTGCGCGCAGACATTTGGAGCCGGATCTGGTCTGGTTATAGCCACGTTACCATACGTTTAAACGGTGTGTATGTGCTGGAAGAATTTGCAAGGGTATAAGAATTGGTGTAACGAGGATTTAACTGATTAATATGTGACCGAAATATTTTTCCTTCTTCATCGACTACTTCGTACATGACCTTCCCCATCCTGTCTTCTATAACACCTTTTTTCCATTTCCATTTGTTTTGTGCATTGACCTTCGCGTATACCAATCGCCTCGTTTGAAACAGCGAACGCGTTGTTGAGGCACGGGAGATTCTGGTTCAGATTCGGGAGGTATACGAAGCAATTCCATGCAGGTACGCATTCTTCTCCCAAGCATCAGTTCCGCTGGTGGTTTGCCGTTTTCTAACTGCCTATTTGGAGAGCTTCTATACATCAATAAGAAATGTCCAGTGACTCTTGGGCCGATGCTCCTCCCTCGCTGATTTTCTTTAGCCCTCGCTTAAGAGAGTCTACGAATCGTTCCGCCTGTCCATTCGACTGGGGGTGGTAAGGAGCGGTTCTAATATGTTCTATCCCGTTTGTGGTATAGAATTCCCCAAATTCCGCACTTGAGAACTGAGTGCCATTGTCACTAACTAGTACATTCGGCATACCCAGCCTTGCGAATAATCCACGTAAAATACGAATCGTTGCTTGAGTCGTGATTTTGGTCGTTTGCACTATCTCTGGCCACTTTGAAAAAGAATCGATTGCAAGGAGATAATAAAATCCATCGATTGGTCCCGCATAATCCACATGCACTCTTTGCCACGGAGCAGACGTAGTGGGCCAGGCTATTGGCGTACTATGTGGAGGATTTTTCTGCTGCTGCGCACTGTGGACACGACTTCACTAACTCAGCTATTTCCGAGTCTAAACCAGGCCAGTAAACATAGCTTCGCGCCAGTGACTTCATACGCTGTATTCCGGGGTGTCCAAGGTGTAGTTGTCTAAAAAATTTCCTACGCAATGCTTCTGGAACGACCAATCGCTCTCCAAATAAGATGCATTCTCTAAGTGTGCTTAATGCTTCGCTTCGTGCCTGGAAGCTTCTCAACATTATGTCGTTTGAATTTCTCTGAGGCCAACCTTCCTGAATGTACTTTGATACTTTTGTCAACGTAGGATCTCTTTTAGTTGCTTCCCTAATATTGATATATGTTAGCGGCATTGCTTTAGTTACGTTATCTATAATAGCATTCATGTCATTGT
Organism: Anopheles merus; assembly: GCF_017562075.2. NCBI lineage: Eukaryota > Metazoa > Arthropoda > Insecta > Diptera > Culicidae > Anopheles > Anopheles merus. Next base: position 136,545 of record NW_024427627.1, on the reverse strand, counting down.
CTAATTCGATGCTCGCTATAACATAATCTTCTTCTGGGTGCTCGTGTTCTTCTATCAGTCGGGACAATATATCAGCGTTACCAAATTTGTCTGTTGGCACGTACTCGATTTTAAAATCATATTGTAGCAACGTTAAAGCCCAACTCTGGAGCCTATTTGCTGTGTAAATTGGTATACCTGCGCGTGCACTGAAAATTCTTAACAGCGGAGCATGATCCGTTTGTAACATGAATCTACGCCCATAAATCATGCGTTGGAACTTTGTACAGCAAATATCACGGCTAAACCCTCGCGATCTGGCTGACTGTAGTTCATTTCTGCTTTTGTCAATGCTCTTGCTGCGTGTTGTACTATACTTTCAAGGTTCCATCCTCCATGCGATGACTAAGCGTCGCTCCGACTCCTACAGAAGAAGCATCAGCAGCTACTATAATTTCTTTAGTTGGATCGTAATGTGTCAAAAGTAGATCCGATTTTAAAATTCGTCTGATCATTTGAAAAGCATTTTGACACTCAGGAGTCCACTGAAATGCCCCTTCCTTTTTCAACAACTCATCCAAGGGATACCGCAGATTGCGCATTTGTGGTACAAATCGACCGTAAAAATTGATTGCACCTAAGAAGGATCGCACCTCAGATAGCTGCTTTGGAGCCGGCATCTTGAGTATAGCCTCAACCTTAGTAGGTTCTGGTCGCAAACCGTTACGATCCAAAATATGTCCTAATACTTTATCTCCTTTTTCATAAACGTACATTTCTCTCGTCTAATCTTAAACCCATGCTCACACAGTGTGGTAAACACTGCTCGCAGATTTTGTCTGTGTGGGTTTCATCAACTCCACCTACTACGATATCATCCAGATATGCGGCCACATCATTCAATCCCGCCAACATAGTGTCCATGAGTTGCTGGTAGGCCCCTGGCGCAGATTTTATACCGGGTGGAAGGCGATTGTACATATATAAACCCCTATTGGTATTCACGGTAAGGAGCTCGCGGCAATTTTCCTCTACCTCTACTTGGAGAAAAGCGTCTGATAGGTCTTCTTCTTCTTCTTCTTTGGCTCAACAACCGATGCCGGTCAAGGCCTGCCAACCCACTTGTGGGGTTGGCTTTCAGTGACTTATTGATTTCCCCCCATAGCAGGATAGTCAGTCCTACGTATGGCGGCACGGTCTATTTGGGCTTGAACCCATGACGGCATGTTGATAGGTGATAGGTCTATCTGACTAAAAATTTTCGACTGTCCTAATGCGGTAAAAATGTCTTCAGGCGCGGAATCGGATACTGCTGGGGTTGCAACGCATCGTTCAGCCCCGTAGAATAGTCTCCACAGATGCGTATTGATCCGTTGGCCTTGCGCACTACCACAATAGGCGCGGCCCATGACGAATAATCTTACTTACTACTTATCCGGCGCTACAACCGCTTTGCGGTCTTGGCCTGCCTCAGGAGTGTCCGAAACCGCTCACGGTCTCGCGCTTTCGTCTGCCAGTCCGTTATCCCGGCCTTAATGGCGGACGCCTCCACGCCATCTTGCCACCTCAATTTGGCCTACCACGCCTCCTCTGTCCTTGTGGACGGCCTAAAAAGACTTTACGGGCTGGGTCGTCCGTTTCCATGCGTATAACATGGCCAGCCCACCGGAGCCTGGCGAGCTTTATACGCTGTACGACAGTGAGGTCGCCGTACATCTCGTATAGCTCGTCATTATAGCGGCTCCTCCATTGTCCTTCCACACATACGGGGCCAAGTATCCTTCTGAGCATCTTCCTCTCGAACGCGGCTAAGAGGTTTCGTCAGATTTGGACAGTGTCCATGTCTCAGAGGCGTATGTGAGTACTGGTACTATATAGGTACTATATAGTCCCAGCTTCGTCCGTCGCGACAGGTTCTTTGAGGTAAACTGCTTTTTCAGGCTGTAGAATGACCGGTTGGCAGCCAGCATCCTTGCGCGCAACTCAGCTTCCATACTGTTGTCGTTGCTGACCTTTGACCCAAGATAGGTGAATTGTGGGACGACTTCAAAAGTGCATTCACCTATCTGCACGTCACGCCTACGTAGATTCTGATTATTTGTTGGCGGGCCCGCTGATGTTGCCACCATCATTTGGTCTTTGCCTCGTTTATCTGCAATCCGAGGTTCTCTGCCGCCTGCTCGATCCCTTGGTAGGCTTCTGCTACATAGGAGAGCCGCAGACCAATGATGTCTATATCATCAGCGTATGCCAGGATCTGGGTTGACTTATAGAAGATGGTTCCCGTAGTCTCCACCCTCGAGTCACGGATGGCTCTCTCTAGCGCCAGGTTGAATAAGAGACAAGCAAGCCCGTCCCCCTGGCGCAGACCTTTGGTGGTAGCAAAAGGTCCTGAGAGTTTTCCATCCACCCTCACCTGGCATGTGACGTTGGTCATAGTCATTCTAACTAGCCTTATCAGTTTGGCCGGGATTCCAAAAGAGCTCATAGCGTCATACAGTTTTACCCTGGCTATGCTATCATATGCGGCTTTGAAGTCAATGAAGAGATGGTATGTGTCGTGTCTGTATTCAGCCATCTTCTCCAAGATCTGCCGCATGGTGACGAATAATCTACGGGGGTGATAATTCCCTCTCGCTCCAGCCGATCCAGTTCTACATTAACAGCTGGTCTCGTAGGACGAAAAACTGGAATCGCGCCTTCTTTTAGGACCTACTGGATTCTTCCTTGCTTACAGCATCCTGGTTCATCTACCTCATAACTGCAATCGCGCCTTCTTTTAGGACCTACTGGATTCTTCCTTGCTTACAGCATCCTGGTTCATCTAAAAATAGATCTTCAAAATCTTTAAAATAGTTAGAACCCATGCTCACCGAAGACAGTTGGTTGCAAACAGTTGCCAGCGGTACGTTCCAGAGGTTGAAAATGTCCATCGCATCTCTTCCAAAAAGTGAGAGGTTCTCCGAGGCCACTCGTATCACACAATCTTCGCGTTGTTGGGCTAGTGTAATTTTAGCAGTAAACTCCCCAAGTAGATTCAGCTGCTCCCCCGATGCCGTTCTTGCCATTATCGTTGATGGTTTCAACACTGGTTCCCCCATCTGTTGCCATAATCTCGATGAAGCGATGGTTATGTCTGCGCCGGTATCCACCATCTTTCTCACCTTAGTTCGATTTATCAGCACATCGATGCTTCTTCCTCGCCCGCTTCCAACTTCCATAATCGTAACGCTTCTGATCGCACTTTTTCTTCTGCTCGCGTTCCAACGAATTGCCGAGCTACAGTAGCCTTCTTTGTGTCCCATAGTGTTGCAGATGGAGCATTTATATTTTTAAGATTGCACTTTATTGCATGATGGTCGCCTCCACAGCCAGCAGCTTCTAGCGCGGCCATACTGATAATTTGGCTGTTGTGTGTGTTGAATACTATCGTACCATTTTGTCTTCTACCATATTGTCTATCATTGCTCTTTGCTACTGCTCACACTTTTTCTATGGGTGTTTTTTCTATCATTGCGCTATCCATTTTCAAATTTAGTACGCGTTGGCACTCTTCCGTTAAATCTTCAATCTTCAATTCAAATCTTCAATCTCCGGCCGGTTTTCTATTAGTGAAAGAAGTCGAGTACGAATCTCTTCGTCGCTTTCGTTCCGTAACCCGCACACGAAGATGAGACACTTCAGTTGTTCTTCGCTTATTTTGCCAACCTCAAAGTCCACACACGCTCTGTTCACCCGGCAAGCAAAGGACAGATAATCCTCACTATATGCTTTAGTGGTATTCAAACACTTATAACGTCTTCTCAAAACGGACTCTTTGCTGCCAAAAAGAGCTGTGAGTTTCTTTACGGTTTCGTCGAACGTGTAATCGCGAGCATGTTTTGGCAAAATAAAACTGGCGTATCTGTTGTACTCGCTACTGCCCAACTTCCGAATTAATAGCCGCACATTTGCTGCATCATCGAGCTTCGAAGCGTTCTTAGCGAATAAATCTTCGTATCGAGAAAACCAATTCGCGAAGGTAACCCTTTCCTCTTCATCGAAGCGAAACTCTTTTATATGACCACAAAGCGCATCTAGAATTTGCTCGTGGTTTGGGGCTGGTGATGATACAAGCGGTGGTTGTGAAACATTACCTTCACGATGAATTAAAAGTAATTTGTTCATTTGCGTTTGGAGTTGCAGCACGATTTACATTACATCCGACGTTCCCGGCGTAGGTTGATGACCCGACGTTCCTGCGATTTGCGATGGCGGTACACCATTCTCGGCTGTTGGCATCTGAAATGGCGGCATCGCTGGCACTGGAGCAGGATTTGCCGGTCCTGGAGACAAAGCGTGTTGAAACCATTGCTGCGACTGCCTACGCTGCTCATCCGCCTCCTGGTCGCCTTGGCTATTCATTCTAGCCCTTTTTCGTCTCGGTGGTATTTTAAAAACACTGAACGCGAACGCACGTACACGAATAAATAAATACGACGCGCACTACGTAACCTCGGGTTCCAAATGTTGCTTTTGACGGGCACAAAACAACACGATCACTTTAAAACTCGTCACCAGATGTTATGTCTACGTTCTCAACTTGACTTGACGGTACACAAAACATATACAGTCTCAGGTGATAAAACTTATATCTATTACAATAAAACTTATAATCTACAAATGCTTAGACGGAGACCCGCTCACGTCTATCTCTCGGCTCAGCTCGCGGGGAGTGACCTCTTCGTGCTCACTTCGTCTCTAGGTGACAGTCCCTGTCACCTGAGAGAAGGAGGCCCATGCAGCATCTGCATCTGTAAGGCCGTCTACACGAGGGCACTCCCCAACAATATGCAATAATAGATTCGAAGATTCGATTGAATCGGCCAATGACTCTACTAAAAGTTTCAACTTTTTGAGATATTTAGATATTTTTTTATATATTTTCTAAAAGCGCCAGAGGAAGATCTCTAAATGTACATTACACACTTTAGAGCTTACCTGCAAAACAAATACAAATACCTTTTTCAAACAAATACGTCATCGATAAGTAATACAAAGCAAACAATCAAGTAGTTTTTTTGAAATATTGTTTTTGTCTTTGTTTTTTACATATTTCACAATTGCGCTGTTAGGATTCAGTTTAGCTTCATTGCGGGATGTTGCATAGCCATCGATGACTGTCATTGTGAAATGCTTCTATTTGTCTTTGAACTGAGCTTCCGGAAGGGAAATTAAAACTCCGTAACAACAATAAATTACTAAAACCTACCAATCTCATAAAGAAAGAAATCCGTTCCGAAAGCAACAGTTCTGTTGTCTACAAGTAGCTGACTTTGAAGTCATTGTCATTGTTAGCCTGGAAATTGTCCGATTTTTTTTATGTTGCTTCCGATCGATTGACTAGTTCGGTGTGCTAATTCATCTACCAACTACTGATGCGGCAATAGAACCATTCCGCCCCAGTCATTGTTCGATCTGCGCTGAGTTGAAGTAGGAGTTTTGCATCAGGTAGAGCTTATCGATGTGCGTAATGCTGCCCGCCATGTTCGACGCCATCATCGAGCCGATCGTGTTGTTGTTGTGATTGACTAGTTGCTGTGGACCACCGCCACCTCCGTGCAGCCCGGGACCGGAACAGGTAGGGCCCTGCCCTCCTCCACCACCCCCCATCACACCGTTGCTGTGCAGGTTAGGCTGTAGGTCCAGGTTTTGCAGCGACATCGTGTCGGACGTTGCCTCGTCCACGTTGTCGAAGCTTTCGTCGAGCGAAATGTCCGAACTGCACAGGCTGGCATCGGAATTGTCGGGGAAGTCTGTAATGGTAAGGCATCATTAGTATATGACTACATACAACAAGCCTGTGAACGCTTGAGGGACACTTACCGGGCGAGTAGGGCAGGTTTGGATTCAACGGTTGGCTGGAAGAGCTGTACGAGCTGTCCAGTCCGAGATAGTGGCTGTGGTCGCTGCTCGGCGATTCCAGCTTGATTGATTTGTCCTCCTTGTCCGAATGGTTTTTCTCGCCATCGGTCGCACCGTTGGCGTTCGCTTTGGATTTGCGCGAGATCTTCTTCATCTTGGCGCGCTGGTTCTGGAACCACACCTGCACGACTCGTACCGACAGGCCGGTGTCTTTTGCTAGCGCCTCCCTGACCTTGCGGCACGGTTTGGGCGACACGTCGAACGACGCCTTAAACTGGCGGCGCTGGGCCGAGGTGAGGATCGTGCGCGGACGCTTCGGTCCGCGTCGTCCGTCCCGCGTTCGCAGTCCGTCGTCGAGCAGGTAGTCATCGCCGTCCCCGTAGAGGTGGGCGGCCGGTGGCAGATGTGGCCCCAGTCCCGCTCCAGCTCCACCGTGGAGGTGATGCATGGCGGCTGCTGCCGCTGCAGCCGCAGATGCCGCTGCTGCGGCCGCGGAACCGTAGAAATCTTTCTCCAGATCATGCTGACAGATTAGCTTGCCGGCACGGATGGAGAACGGTTCGCCTTTCTGGAGCGGCCGGTTGCAGGTGTAGCACAGGAAGCAGTGCAGATGGTAGACGAGATGTTTCGCTCGCATCACCATCTCGCTCGGCGCGATACGTTCGCCACAGCCGTAACAGTCGCGCTGGTGTTGCTGCGGCTGCTGGCCATGCTGCTGGTGATGCTGCTGGTTCTGCTGATGCACGGATGACACACCGAAAATCCTATGAAATATAGGGAGGCCAAAAATATTAATTTCGTGTGGAAAGCTGCTAGTATCAGACCTAGTGGGTTGGCGGGCTGTGTCATGCAGAAATAAAGGGCAGGAATTTTATCAAACTAACGACCTCGTCGCCGACTGAGAAACCAGTACCACCGGATGGAATTGCTAGGGCGATCGTGGGATACCCGTTGGGCATGGACCACCCAGGCAAGGTGACAAAAGCCCACGAATTCGTCTGTCTGTCTGAAGTTTGCCGATGAAAAAACGGGTTCTACTGGATTTCTCGTGATCCGAACAGCCGGTACAAGCGAAGAGGGACTGTTTGCTGTTGATTGAGCAAAAGCTGACACCGCAGCACCATTGATTTCTATCATTGATAGCCCAATGTGTACGTAGGATTTTGTGGGGTGTGAAACATGACGTTCGGGGCAAACGTTTTGGCTGGTCTTTTTGTTCTACAAATACCATCCATACGCAGCATGTTCCTATATCAACTGTTTCTAACTGTCTTTTCCTGTGAAAACTCACCTATAATAATCATCCTTGCAATAGACCTTGGTGTTTTTGGTGTAGCACGTTTGGCTGAGCTGTATGCGGCATATACAGCAGAGAAGGCACTGCTCGTGCCAGAACTGGTCCGGGGAGAGCTTCATGAAGTAGCGATCCTTTATCTTTTGTCCACATCCTTCACATATTTCCTGCGTTTTTTCGCTCTTGATTGTACCGACGATATCTGCAAAACAAAAGATTTGCATTGGAGAAGCGTTAACCATCGAAGCTTTACAATTGTGCTATAAAAAGTTGTGTTAGGTGCATTAAAATATGTTTGTAGTGTATTAACACTTATAAAACGTTTCCCAGTTGCATGCACATTTGAATGATTTCCTCGCAAAAATAATTGCCTGAAATAGTACCAGGCCTAGGTTAGCTTTCCTCTGTTGACCTATTCCACCCTTGGTTGCCTCCAGGTTAGAAATCCCGTCGGCTGCGGCGGTTGATAGGTGTTGGTTGCATGAACGGCGGAAGCGTTATGGAAACTAGCAGCCGTGGTGTTATTTTCGGAGCGGATGTGAACGCATAAGACCAGCACATAACAGGCTGTTGCATTTCTGTGCTTTCGATATCGCCCCAAGCTGGTGGGTCAGCCCCGAAATGAGCTCAAATCATACAATTTCGTGAACTTTCGAAGACTTTAATTAAGACTTTTTTGACAGATATGGGTCCTTGTTTAATCAATTCTTTTGATTAATAAAATTACCATGGATTTTTGTATGGATTTCAAATTTATGATAACATATTTAACCACCAAGTACACCAAGCACAGTTGGATTCCACTTCTTTTTATTTGTAATGGTTGATTTAGACCTTGCGTGGAAGTGAACGTTAAATTTAGTTTTTTTTAGAATATTCGAATAGAATATTCAATTTCCCGAATATTAAGACTGTAAAACATATTGATATAATGAATAAAATTCATTTCCTGGTGATTTCCCGCTTTGTTTACGGTGCAAATAATGTTGGAATGCATTGAATGCATTGTTGGAATTACACAAGGGAATGCATTTAATTTATTATTTTATCACAATTATGGTCTAATTAGTTGGGTTTTCCCTTCTTTTGGTGTACGATAAGCCATATCCTGATTAATATGTGTGGGGAATATTTAACGATCAACCGTCAAAGTTAGCGAATTCAAAATATTAACGAACTTAATGACATTTAGGCCCGTGTCTGTGCTCCATCGCATGCGATTTTATCGCACGTGCTGTCAAACGCTTTTTCGTATAATATTGCGATTATTTGGATGATTTTAATAATATAACGATTATGAAAAATTAAGTTGAGATTGTTCCTACAAAACACCACACATTTAGTTTGACAGATAAAATCGGATGCGGCGTCCGACGAAATCAAAATTTTTTGATTCCGTCGTACGACGAAATCGCACGTCCGACGTTATCTGTCAAATCCCATATAAAATTTTGACAGGCCTTCCGATAAAATCGCATCCGATGGAGCACAGACACGGGCCTTAACGAACGAAGTGTCAAAGGTAGGAAGACGGCTGTTTGGGAAGTGTCAGATTGGAAACCGCATGGTACAGAACACAACGTAGGGCAGACAACACAACAACATATTCCTAAATAAAAGAATTCTATTTTCACTAAAATTACCCAACAATATGCAATGAAATATAGCAGAAGACCCCAAATTTCACGTTCAATTTCACTCGCACTGAAGCCTGGGTTTAACCCGGGCTTAACACCGTATACTAGCTTCATTCATACGACCGTTACGTAATTTATAGAAGACCTCTTTGGAATCATGATGCATGAGGTAGTTCTTCATGAAAAGCTATACATTACTTACTGTAAAATACTTGAAAGATTCAATCGGAATCACTGTTGTAAAGTATACGGTGGAATTTATTGTTGTAACCAATTAAAATGTTAATTTTAAATATTTTAATCATGTTTCTGTGCATTTCTTTGACTTAAAGGACGCTTCTTCTTATTCTTCTTTGGCTCAACAACCGTTGTCGGGCAAGGCCTGCCTGCACCACTTGTGGGTTTGGCTTTCAGTGACTAATTGATTTCCCCCCATAGCAGGATAGTCAGTCCTACGCGTATGGCGGCACGGTCCATTTGGGGATTGAACCCATGACGGGCATGTTGTTAAGTCGCACGAGTTGACGACTGTACTACGAGACCGGCCTTAAAGGACGCTTACTGTTGAAAAATATATGATAAAATCTGATATAATCATGAAATAGTAATCCTATGTGTGGTTGTAATTTTAATATGGACACAATAACGCATTACTTTATGTTCTAAAGATTCAAAATAGTTGTTCAAATGTATCTATCTGAAAAGTTCAATTATTAATTATACATTTTGGATTATGATATGTTCTTTAAATGTAGAATCTCATGTATGTTAATCTGTGCGTTAATCGATTGCAGATGACAGATTTACTTTAACAACGGTTTAACTTCAGTGCCCCTAAAATACATCAATATGACATGAGCATAAATAGTTGGACAGTTTGACTGGAAAGGAAATTATAATGTTGGAGCCATTGCGAAAGAAAGGCAAGGGAATACGCTCAAGTGCATAAACAAATAGTAATCGCCATACCCGAAGCCCAGCGTATATGGGGGCTTAAGTGCAGCAATAGCAAACGGCAATAAATTCGTCACGTTTTAGTGCGGCAACCAGTCCGCTGGTGGAGGAGGGGGGCGGGGGAGAGTGGTAGGCGTTAGTGGGAGGACGCGGGGAGCCATCATTCGAATGACCTCCGAGCTTATGCTCAATCAGAAAACTTTTGCTTTGGAATGACAAATACCAACGAATGTTTGGGTTTCTGTTTTGTTTTTCCGCTTTTTCATGTACATTTCTCACTTTGTCCTTTGGATTTACAGTCGCTGTATCGTCCTGTACAACCTGATTTCATTGCTTGATAGTTCCCTCTGTGTGTGTGTGTGTGTGTGTGTGTTTTTTTTTGGGCATTTATATGGGGCTTGACGATCAGTCATTTATCAACAGCTTGTAAATTATGAGTGTGCGGTAATTTTTCACCTCAAATGGTGGACGCCCAAGGTGGGAGGAACGGTTTTTCTGTTAAAGCAAGAAAGCGTCAGTGTAAGCAACGGCATGCATTTGTTGGACGTGTGGGTTGGGGTGTGGGGTGAAAGTGATGAATTTTGAATGGTGCAATAAAATATTACTTAAACGCAAGAAAAGGACGTTTGTTGCAAAGCAAGAAAGCCATTAAAATGAAGCAGTGAAGAAAAGATTTCCTCTGATGGATACTTTTTCGACAATGGCTCTTTACGATCAATTTCAATATCTTAATATTATTTATTCCTTTGTGTTTTATTTCGAACGGTCGTACGCCAAATTGCTTAATTGATTTGTTATAAAAAGGTTCAAAAAACGCAATGAAATGATGAAAAAATATTATACGATCAATGTACAATTCTTAGACAAAATGTACGTGTTACTAGGTTGTTCGTAACATTCCATCGTGAACATTATTTACCGACGGCGAATATGCAAACAATGTGGAAGGTTGTACGCGCATAGGCTGTAATATTGTGCTTAACGCTTATCAGCTGTTGGGAAACGTGGTTGTTCGGTCGCTCCCTACGCGTGAATTGATATGTTCCGCAAATTGGTTCGGTACTACGGTATGGCTGGCGCTCTGTTTGCCGAGAGAAAGCAGGGGGCAGAGGGCAAAAAACTGCAGGACCCGAATGTACAATAACAATAAATCATGCATAAATCATACCAAACAGGCACACAACGCGACAAAAGGAAGGAAGGCAGCCGTACGATATAGTACGATGAGGTGAAAGCGCGGTTTTTTCTACTCTACTTCGCTATCTTTTCTGTCTAGTTTTTATAACAAGTGTTTTTGTTTGTATGTGTGTGTGTGCGATTGTATTTGACTAATCAATATCACGATCATATGTTTTGATTCCCGCGAGGTGTGTTGTATGATGATAAAATTCCTGTAATTGTTTATCTCTTTGCACCTGTAATATGTTTATCGATTAGCCTAAAAAAGGAGATAAACTTTTTGTAATGATGCTTTTTTTTGGTAAATTTTGATATTACAAATACAATTTTCTTTGCTGTGATTGATTTCTATATTATTACTTGTTAGTGTGAAACTTTATGTAATATTTACGTGGTAATTGTTAAGGGTTAAGGTACGAATAATTATTAATTTAATGAAAGTATACAATTGGAAACATTTAACAAAAAATTGAAAAGTGCTGATGCAAAGCAATAAATAAACAATTCAAGAGCATACATTTCTTAAGCCAAATGCAGCATAGAGTAGATCCAGCGATGGTTAGGTAAACATATTTGGCTAAAAGTAAAATATATGAAAAAAGAATCCTTGTACAGTCTGTTCCCGAGATACGCGGTTTGTACGTTCCCTTGGAATCTGCGTAACTTGAATATCTGCGTATGTCAAATTTCGCGGTTTTCGGCCATAATACAATTGATTACTCGGTATTTTTGATTAGATTTAGTACTTTTATACACTAAATAAATGGTAAATTGGATACAATACATGCAGAAAATTTTGATATTTTTGGCTTTTAAGTACTTTTATACACTAAATAAATGGTAAATTGGATACAATACATGCAGAAAATTTTGATATTTTTGGCTTTTAAGTGGATTAAATTTATTAGCAAGCTATTTATACTGCATTGGACAGTTCTTGAAGCAAATTGTATTGGTTTCACATTTGATCTGTTTAATCTGTCAAATTTAGAAAACCGCATGTCATCGAATCTGCTTAAATCGAGAATCGCGTAATTTGGGAACAGACTGTGCTTTTATAGATGCTTTGAATCGCTGGTAAATGGGAATCGTTCTTGTTGGAAAGTGATAAAGTAAAAGTCACGTTAAAATGACAACATGATTATTCGTTTAACTTTAATGCTTGTAGCAACTGTAATTGAAAAATAAGCTTTAATTTAAGATAGTTTCATAGTTTCCTTTTAGGACTTAAGGAAATTCCATCAATTTGTGTCGACACCTCTCCTAATTTATACGCGTAGCCATGAGTATTAAAGCCACCTTTGAACCAACAATCATATACAACGCTTTAAGCACCTTCGAAAGGCTCATTTTACATAGGAACCGATAAAGCCCAGCGATATTTTTAGTCTGCCCCACTTGCCACCAATACCACTGCCACAAAAGCTGCGGGGCAGCTACTCGATTGAGCGGTCACGCGAACAAATTTGGCCGAATATTGAAGTGTGTAAAGCGTACCGTCCTGCCAGTAGCCCACCAAGCGCAAAGACCGTCGTCTTGAGCTGCAACCGCGTTTGGAGTGGTGCTTCTTAACTTTAACCCAACGAACCGAGAATATCGATTACGATTCCAGCCCCATTCCAATGCCCATATTACTAGCGGTGGATAAAGTTTTCCGTATCGCCCACCGGGTTTCCGCTTTTCGGGGCATTTTTGGGGGTTGAGTTGAGGGGGGGGGGGGGAAGCTAAGAGGCCGGAATCACAATCCATCCATCCATTCAGGATGTCCGATCGGACTTAGCTTTGTGGCTTTTCGAGGATAGTAAGGATTGGTTAAGTTCGGTTGAGCACTTTATTCCCAGCTGAGAGCCGAAGCCAAGCCGGCGCCGTTGGCCGTAGAAGTTAATGTTTCGGTGAAGTGTTAACTTTCTCGGCGAATGGTATTATTTTCCCTGAAATGCTCCCATTGGCAACGAGCCGTACTTTTCCCACACTCTACGCAGCACTTCCGCAAGGCACGAAACCGAAGGCACTCGAGCGAAATGCGTCTACTTCAGTTGCGTCTTGGATGTGCGGGCGAGGTAAGTGTTAAGGTGGCCGGTTTTGCTAATGGCCTTGTGGCGGCGTGTGCTCGTGATAGGAAATTTGGCTGAAGATCATCAAAGGAAGGCTTTAGACGACTGAGCTCAAGGGCCGAGAGAAGGTTAAAGTGGTCTTGCTACCAGAGCTTTACCGTGCAAACAACTCCCACCGGATTCGACCACATGGCTGTACGACTGATCTGTGAAGAAAAGGAGCACGAGAGTTCCTTCTCGACCACTCGACCAACTCTGTAGAGCGGGGTGCTCGAAAAATGGCGTCCCGTAGACCAAAGCTTGGAATTGATTAAAAGATATCCTTCCTACTAGTAGTCTCTGTTCTCTTTTTTTCCTTTCCATGCTAAGGCATCTTACTTTCACAAAATGAAAATTATCTCTTTCTCTTTCATTTCGCTTGCTTGAAGTTGTTCGCATGCGCCTTCCCCGTCGACGGTACGAGAAGACAATCCGAGAAGGCGGGAAGATGATGTAAACCACCTTTTTGGGGTGGAAAAGCCCGGCTAACCCGTTTTGCTAGGGAGAATGAGCGGGAACATGTAAATCGAGGCTATTGGTGTTGGTTGGAGAATATGATTTTTTAGTTGTTTGAAAACTTGGTAGCCTTTGCTATAGGTGCAGGGGCGGCTTGCATGTGGGGCTTGTGTTTACCCATGTGCAAATATTTCCGAACCTATCGATCCATCGATTGAGATTGTGCTTGCGTTTTGGCTTCGTAACGTTTGCGTTTTTTTTCGTTAAGAGTTAATAGTAAATAATAATAATAATAAGTTACTATAGTTAATAATAAATTTTAAATGCCGTGATTGTATATTACGCTTCTACGATTGTATCATGCCGGTAGAATACAGTAATAAACTGTAATAAGGCTTGAGCTATTGTTTTTTTTTTAAATGTGCGACCTTAAATCGTAAAATAAACTAAACGAAAAGAAACCATCCAAACGACCAATTTCGAGGTTTTCCTGGTTACATCATTTTTAGTAAAAAAAAGTGTGGAAAATTACAAAAGATAGCAAAAAAGGAGGGTTACCTAAATTTATCTCTATTTTAATGGGCTAAAGCATCCCACAAAAGTCTACATGTATTGGTTATTCGTTCAAAGCTGTATGACGTACAGCTCTATATAAGTGAATCGAGCAAAAGATTTGGAATACATTTCGTGTCCCTTCGTTCAGCACTGTTAACCACCCTTGAGGGTATGCAATGAGCATTTAGAAGTTGTTTTTGTGGTTTTGGGGGTGAAAAAATCCTACGCCAGGTGTATTTAAAATATCATGTATATTTCATAAATGCTATTGGTTTGCTGACCGTCATGGGTTCAAGCCCCGTATGTAGTATGTCTCCAGATACGTAGGATTGACTATCCTGCTATGGGTAATACATAAGTCACTGATAGCGAAGGCTATTAGTTGCAAAGGCAGGTCAAGATCGATAATGGGTGTTGCGCTAAATAAAAATAAGATTAGTGAGAATGATTTATTTTTGTGAATAATTTATCTTTACTGCAATTTATAAATGGTGGAATTCCGTGCCTAAAACAACGCGAATTCTCATAACGCTGACGAAAGATGGAACCAATTAAATAACGTATGTCTGCACTTACTTAAAAAAACGTTTTGAAACTAATTATGCAAAGATACTCTAAAAAATATTGAAAACGCAAATAAATAAATAAATAAATTTAAATTTATAATTAAATTCAAACCATAATGCGCCCTGTACTGTGAAATTGTTTATTTATACTGGCTGCTCAGTAAACTTTTTGCTCAGCTTTGGTAAGTATGTAGTTTTTTCTAAAAATAAATATAAATAAGACAAATAGTATAGCTAATTTTAATAAGATTTGATCCCATGATTATATTGAAAAAGGTTAAGGTATTTGTATAAATTTGTTTTACTTGCTTTAATGTTATACTTTAATTGCAATCTGCCGGCTAGCTGTTAAATGATGCTATTATTAAAATAAAAAGGCATTCATAGTGCTTTAGTACTCTTTCATTTTTGATAATTTTGTTATTATTAATATTTTAATTTAAACATAAAATACTATACTGTAGCCTAAATGCGTTAACTTGTGCATCGACGGACGTGTATTTTTTCCCATCATTCGTAGTATTGAACAACATATTACGAATCAAATTGTAGTCCACGAAGCAGTTTTTCAAAAGGGCTTGGCAATCCTAGACCACAAACGGACGCCTTTCCAATAGTGAAGAGAGAGAGAGAGAAGATTCTCCTTAATCATCGTTCTTTTTGTTATATTTTTGCTATTGCACGTGACATGCACGGTAAAACTTGAACATCGGATACTGTTCATGTAATAGCAATCTTGACCAGTAACTAAGTCTGTTGGCAATATGCATGATGACCACTGACATTGTAACATACGGAGCATGCACCACGAACACACGATTCAATCACGGTTCAGTCCACCCTTTCCCATTCCCTTCGCAGTCGGCTGTCTATGCCACTTACCTGCCCGTTCGTTACCGTCCAGCATGCTATTATTATCCTTTAAATTAGTGTCGGCATTTGGTGCCGCAGGAGGCAGACCGGTGTTAATGTTGAGATTATGGTAAAACTCCAGCATGTTTGCAGTTGGTCACGTGTGTGTTTGCTCACTTCAGATCGGCATTCGTTTTCGGGTGCGTCAAATTTTCACTAGCTCTACGATATGGTCATTGAGGTTTGCGTTTGGGCTGTTCGTAAGCTTCGGCACGGAGTTGCACATAAAATTTGCACGTACACTTTTATCACACACGGACAAAGAAACGATTCGAAATATGCAATATTGAAACACACAATCTTGGGTTGTGCATATCTTTCATAGCACGGTGTTCACCATTTTCCGATCGATTTCGTACAACATTTTTCAACACATTCAAAATCGAACACCGTATCCCGATACGAGCTCTGGATGATGCGTACGGCGCGTGCCGGATCGATGTATTCTGGCGTGGCGATGTTTTCGTGGGTCACTGTTCGTACACTACTGTCACTTCCGCGGGCGCAGACACGTCTGAACGGTGCGAACGACAAAACGCATGTGCGACCGCTTCGAACGGTGGCTGTGCATCCGTCAGTAAACTGGTCCCTTTGGCAACGCGTAAGCTACCATCCCGTCCATGCTTTTTCACTCTGCGCACGTGTGTGTCTGTCTGTGTGTGTATGTGTTGGAGAGAAAAAAAAAACGCACGTTCTGTCCACTCTCATCACACTCTCCCAGCTGATGAATGGTTTAAGGGTGGAAAACAAGGGCGCCGAGTTCCCGCCACCATACGCTGGAAGAAGGGGAAGGAGACGCTTGCTGTGTGTTTCGGTGTGTTTCGGTAGGGATGTGAACGTTGTCCCTTACGCTAGCGTACACAGTACACGTCGATTTCATCGATAAATCGATTCTGACTTCCGACTGTGTTCGTAGTGGTGCGGCCAAAGAAGTGCAGCTGGCACAAGAAGCAGTGCATTCGCTCGTTGATTGTCGAAAGAATGGCGCATGTGCAGTGGTACGATGGTGGCGTTGCGAAGAAAAATCAGGTAAGCCGCATACCTAACCTAAAAGAAGAAAGAGAAGAAAAGCAAGACGTAGCCACGCCTGTTTTGAGGAATGGTGCAGATGTCAATAGTAAGGAAGAAAAAGAAAAACGACCCTTTCTATATCAGTAGTGAGGGGTACTGGGGTAAACATTGACCATTTAAGGTGCGTAAATATGAAACCGTACTTTCGGTGCATTTGCCAGAGATTAAATTGTTAAACGTAATGACAAACAGACAAGCGCAAACGAAAGTGACGTTAGGTTCACAAATAACACAATAAAAAACAAATAATTTGTAACTTAAAAATTTTCATTTGATTTCTTGATATAGTAAATTGCACTGTTTTGACATGAGTGCAAACTGACATGGAATCGATTCAAGCTTACTAGATTAGATAGGTAATCCATCACTCGACTGAATTGTGAATAAGTTTAAAAAAGTTAAGAAGAAAAGCATGTTATAAATCTCATGGTAATTTAAGGTCGATCCCGTGGTGCAGTCGTCAACTAACGTGATTTAACAACATGTCTGTCATGGGTTCAAGCCCTGTATGGATCACCCTACTGTAGCAAGGACTGACTATGCGGCTGCGTGTTACTGAATGATTCTCGAAACCCTTTATAGGGTCGGCATGATCGCGTACAACAATAATTACAATTTGAAAGGATATTGAAATAAATTCGAATACTTGTAGTTTATATTCTAAATACAGTTAAAATTAAAATTTATTTTTTAAAATAAAATATGATAATAAATAAGCAAAAGCTAATGAATTGTGTCTCTAGTAGACTTTTACACTACTGATAAGTATATAGAAAATTCTTCAATACTCTTATGGTAAACAAAAATATGTACCGTATTCATATTTACACACCAGAGATCTGTTGTACAAAGCTATCAACGGGATAGTAAATCGTAATGGCCGGGGCGATCAAAGCGCTGATGAGTTGTTGTTGGAGCTAGTGTTTGGAGCCATTGAGGCAGTTTGATGTTTGTTATATTTTATTTGGTTTGAGCGCATTTCAGACGTTTCCAACTGTTATAAAAGTAAGTTAGCTAAAGTAGTAGTAGTTAAAATAGTAAGTAGTTACTTTAGTTACACAAGTTTAGTTTACACAAATGAAGGGATATTCGCTGTTTGTTTTATGTATAATCATTCAATACAATTTTTATTACATTTTTTCCTAATTTTTCCGGCGATGTGCTCAGACATTCAGAAAATGTATGAATATGTATAATTTTCACAAAAGAGTAATATATATTTTGATTTAAATCATGTTTTTCTTTGTTGATACATGTTTGGTTCCTTTCCATCTCTCTCCAGTGTACCACTTAGTATTGATAATATTTTTAATTAATTAGATTGTTTTGGTTGTTTGATATACTCTATTATATACTCTGTCGCTGACGACAATTTAGGCTTAAAAAGCAAAGCGT
Organism: Anopheles merus; assembly: GCF_017562075.2. Classification (NCBI taxonomy): domain Eukaryota; kingdom Metazoa; phylum Arthropoda; class Insecta; order Diptera; family Culicidae; genus Anopheles; species Anopheles merus. The sequence goes on along the minus strand of NW_024427627.1, from coordinate 118,550 downwards.
TGCTAGGTCAATAAATGCTGACTAGCTACGTTATGCAACGCGCCAGCGATGCGCGCTGGTTTAACGATTAAATAGAAAATAGGCTAAGAAGAATAGACTAAGAAAAATATGCTGATCGACGACGGTCAGCATTTTTAGAGTATAAAATCAATTGAATAAACTAATGAATGGATTATTTGCCAAGAACCAGTTGGTGCGTTATTATTGTGCTTAAGTCGGCGTGTACTGTGCCTGTCTTAAGCTGCTGCTCCGAAAGACACTTTCGTGTGCGCGACAAATGGTGGCTCCAGAGAGGACGCATCAACCAACGGTTCGGCAAGTAGTCAAATAAATCGGGAAATAAAAACCCGAAGTAGTAACAAGCCCGTAGAGGCGTGAATAGACCCCACAGCAACCCAAGCAGGGTTGTGATAGTGAAACAACGGCGACGGACGACGATCCGGCGTAGCCGATATACGACAGCCAGCCCAGGAAGAAGGGCCACGCACCAGTTGCCGACGAAGCAAAACCCGAGAAGCGCCTCGGCGGTGAGTGAGTGCAAAATAACTGTAAGTGCAACGACACAACAGTGAATAGAACGCGGTCATTACCGCTAGTGAAGTGACGCAATCGAAAGTGAACTCGATACTGCCAACGTATAAGGCAAATGCTGAACTAGTGAAAAGGTGACCAATACGTGTACGCCGCGAGCTTCGAAAGGTGCATCCGTTCTCGCAACACAACATGACACCGTCAGTTTAGCGCCAGTTAAAAAAAAAACAGTTATCGTAAAACGCGTGCGTCGCAAGTATCGGACGTTAACTCCGACGAAACGTGATTATAAAAGTCTGCATAACGAAACACGTGTGCCGCGAGCTAAATATTGCATAAGGCATCCGACGCAGTGCAACGTAGGAAGAGCAAATTGATGAAATTAATTGTGACGAGTGTATCCATCGTGTGTATGACCGTCGTGTGTATGACCGCCGACCCACCGCTAAGAAAACATCGTTCCGGTTGAGTCAACCATCGTTCTCGGTTTGAGGGCAACCGGCACGTAATACAGAAGACGTCGTATTTGATCCTGAGAAGACCAACAAGCAGCAGTGAAGACATCACTCCCGATCCAGCCGTCCCTGACCAGCCGAATAGGAGTTGACTCTGCTGAAGCGGATCTGAACCAGGGTGAGTTCAAGATGGAATATGATTTTAAAAAGAATCCGAATGGGCACTGCAAATTATGCACGAACCCAGATGAGATAGGGAAACTGATAACTTGTATTGATTGCGACAGGTGGTTTCATTTGTCATGCTTAGATATAAAATCACCTGTTAAAGATTTTTTATGCAAAAAGTGTAAAGATAGGGAAGTTGAACGGCAGGAATATAGGTCAGCACTAATGCAAACGCAAAAACTGCTGAAAGAAAAAATGACAAATGAAGAAGAAAAAGAAAAAGAAAAAGTAAGAATAGAAGAAGAGCTAAAACGGCTACAAGAAGAGATACAAAACAAAAAATCAGAAGAGGTCAATGAAAAACCAATGACAAGTTTAGACGTAAAACTGTTAACTCAGAGTTTAGACAAAATGGTTCAATCGTTGTGTTCTAAGGACTCGAAAGTAACACTTTCAAAGCTTCCAGATTTCGATGGAAGCTATAAATGCTGGCCTCAATTTAAACAAGCCTACGAAGAAACTTCCCGAGCCTGTAAGTTTTCAAATTTAGAAAACATGAATAGGCTGCAAAGGCATCTGAAAGGCGAAGCACTTCGTGCGGTTAGCGGGTTAATGCTTAACCCAGAAAACGTTCCGCTTGTATTAAACAGGCTCGACAAAATGTTTGGAAATGCTGAAAGCATTTACAAGTCTTTACTGTTAGAATTACTAGCAGTAAAGCACATAACGACAGATAATCCCTCAGCATTTTTAGAATTTTCCAACGCTTTGCGCAATCTCATTGATAACATGGTGTTGTTGAAACAAGAAGGTTTTTTGAATGATCAGAGGCTGCTAAACGATTTGACATCAAGGTTTTCAACCGAACTTCGGAACGAATGGTTGAAACACACAATAAGTAGGAAACAAGATAATAAGAATCTTACGCTAGAAGACCTAGCAGAATGGCTGAAACCCTCTGAAGAACTGGCCATTATACTGGCCGCGAACGAAGGAGTAGCCAAACAAGAAAGGTCGAACCGTCAAAACATGCAGCATCGTCATAAAGGCCAGAAAAGGAAACGATATGTCTAATTTGTGGATTTCTTCATGAAACCACTCGTTGCCGACAATTGAACGGTAAGACGCCCGATGAAAAATTATCTCTTTTCATTCGGCATAGAATTTGCACCAATTGCTGCAAGTACAGCAACCATAACGCCCAAAACTGTCGCCTACCACCACAATGTAATGTGTACGGTTGCGGCAAAAGGCATCATAGTATGTTTCATAAAAGAAATCTGGTAGAAGGGCAACCTACAAACAAAATAAATTGCCATCAGGAAAAGAATAATCTGTTCTATCAGATCGTGCCCATCACTTTGCACCACAATGAAAGAAAATTCGAAACTTATGCATTCATGGATCCTGGCTCTTCAACTAGCCTCATTTTGGAAAGTGTCCGAAAAGAACTAAACGTTCACGGACCAAAAAGACCGCTAACTCTCTCCTGGACGGACGGAAGCATTCAAAAAGAGACAGAAAGTAGGATAGTTCCCATAACAGTAGAGGGAGCTAACAAAAGAAAATTCCAAGTTAAAGGTCTCAGAAGTGTAAGGGAACTTAACCTTCCCGTTCAAAGCATAGATGCTCCGTTTTTGCAAAGAAAATTTAAACATTTGAAAGGCATTAGTATCTCTAGCTATGCAGATGCGAGGCCTACCGTGCTACTAGGCCTTCCACATTCGTATCTTTGCCATGGTGCAAAATATCGAGAAGGTAGACCAAACGAACCAATTGCCCATGAAACGAGGCTTGGTTGGGTCATTTTTGGGGGAACGAATACGCCAAATGTCACAGAGAACTCATTTGTGATGACAGAGACGTACGAAGAAGAAAACAAGAACATGATGCAAATCTTGCGTGGTTTCTTTTCTACAGAGGAATTTGGAGTTAAACCTACTCCAACCCGTGCCTCTGAAGAAGACAAAAGAGCGTTAAAGATTATGAAAGAAACGCTTAAAAATACTGGCGACGGATACGAAATTGGTTTAGTATGGAAAACCGACAATCCTAAATTGCCAGATAGTTACGGACAAGCGCTTACGCGCTTAAAAAGTCAAGAGAAGGCAATGGAAAGGGATCCAAACTTAAAATCATGGTATCATAAAGAAATAAACGCATACATTGAAAAGGGATATGCACGTAAGGCGACACCAATGGAACTGCTGCAATTGAACGGGAAAATAAACTATATTCCCCACTTTTCCGTGATAAACCATAATAAACCCATTCCCAAACCACGTTTAGTATTCGACGCGGCTGCAAAAAAATCAAAATATATCCCTTAATTCTCAACTTCTTTCCGGCCCAGATCTTACTGCGTCCCTGTTCGGAGTGCTAGTCCGCTTCAGGGAACACAAAATAGGCTGTTCAGGAGATATCAAGGAAATGTATCACCAGGTAAAGGTGAGACGGGAAGATCAAGACGCTCAAAGATTTCTATTTCGAGAATCGCCTTCTGACGTTCCTCAAGTTTACGTTATGCAAGTGATGACATTTGGGGCAACTTGTTCACCAACTTGTGCTCAGTTTGTGAAGAACGAGAACGCACTGCGTTACAAAAATATTTATCCCCAGGCAGTAAAAGCGATTATTGAAAATCACTACGTAGATGACTACCTAGATAGTTATCCAGATATTGATACAGCCGTGAATACTATCTCAGAGGTGTGTAAAATACATGATGATGCTAAATTCTTTATGAGAAACTTCTTTTCCAACTCAAAAGAAGTAGAGAAAAGCATTCCAACCAACAGGTTATCTGAGAAAAGTGTACTTGGCATAGAGGAGAAAAATCAAAACTTCGATAAAGTGTTGGGATTGATTTGGGACAAAGAGTCTGACGTCTTTGCCTACAAGTTTAAAAGGGCAGATATTAAAAATTTAACGAAACGTCAGATGTTCTCATATATAATGAAAATCTACGATCCTCTAGGTCATCTTGCCAACATTACTGTTGAAGGTAAAATTTTGATGCAAGATCTTTGGAAAACTAAACTAGACTGGGATGACGAAATCACACAGTCCATAAAGGAAAAATGGGAAAACTGGATAAACCGAATCGAAAACTCGATCAACATATCTATACCTAGATGTTTTTCGATTGGAAATAACGTAAAGATCAGGGAGCTCCATACTTTCGTAGACGCGTCAGAAAAAGCCTTTGCCGCGGTTACGTATCTTAGGACAGTCCACGACTTAGGCATCGACATAAGTATCGTGGCCGCAAAATCAAGAGTCGCTCCTACCAAACCACTGTCGATCCCTAGGCTTGAATTGCAAGGGGCAGTGCTAGGCACTCGCCTAAACGAATCAATCAAGAGGGAATTGCGGTTAAAGGTTCAAACAGAATTCTTTTGGACCGATTCAAAAACAGTTCTAGCTTGGCTTAACTCAGAGCCTAGAACATATAATCAGTTCGTAGCCCTGAGAATCGGAGAAATTTTGGAGTTCAACTCTCCGAAGCAGTGGAACTGGGTAGCATCTGCAGAAAACCCTGCTGACGAAGCTACAAAAACTTGTAAGAAAAAGTCAATATGGTTAAATGGTCCCGACTTTCTCAAAAATTTAGAAATAAAAACACTAACACCAGACATTCCGGACACATTTGAAGACCGGAAAAGGGTAAACACTTCGAGAACAGTGGAAAGAATAGATTATGACGCCATTTCCGTCGAATGGTGTTCCAACTGGCACCGTCTAAAACGATCGGTAGCGTACGCACTAAAGTACTTGGATTGGTTAAAAAGTAAGGCTAAATCCCTGTCATTTTCGACAGCAATCGATAAAGCTACCCTTGACTTAGCTGAGCGCCACTTAATAAAAAAGGCTCAATGGGAAAGCTTTCAAACGGAGATGATACAACTCTCATTGAAGAACCCGATTAATGGCAGCAGTAAAGTTAGGTGCCTGTGCCCTATGTTGGACCAAGATGGGATCATGCGTTCTAGAGGAAGACTTGAACACGTTAAATTTCTTCAATTTAACGCACGTAGCCCTATTGTCCTACCAAAAGGGCATCACATTACAAACCTTATCCTACAACATTATCATGAGAGGTACTACCACCAGAAGAGCGAATCAGTGATGGTTGCAGTTCGTCAAAAATTCTGGGTGATAGATCTCAGAAGCAGTCTTAAGCACGTAATAAACAAATGTCAATACTGCAAAAACGCACGAGCTAAACCAATCCCACCAATAATGGCACCACTGCCAACATGTAGAACAGCAGTGTTTAAAAAACCATTTACGCATTGTGGAGTAGATTACTTCGGCCCCCTATTCGTTACGATAGGCAGACGGTCAGAAAAAAGGTGGGGTGTTATATTTACGTGTTTAACCACAAGAGCAATCCATATAGAAATAGCCATTGATCTAACGGCAAGCACCTTTATTGTTTGCTTAAAAAATATGCAATACAGAAGAGGAAAGGTATCTTTCCTATACAGCGATAATGGGACCAACTTTGTCGGAGCCGACAATGAGATGAAACAAATAAGATATCGATGTGCCTCAGAAGGCATAGAATGGATCTTTAACCCACCAGGCGCCCCTCATTTTGGAGGTGCGTGGGAGCGAATGGTTGGAGAAATCAAGAGTCTGCTTCCCATGGCTGAGAGTTATAAAGAACACGTTCTCAGATCAATACTAACTGAGATAGAGTTCCTAACAAATAATCGACCATTGACTCACTTAACACTAGAACGAGAAGATGACGAGCCCCTAACTCCAGCTCATTTCTTGCTAGGTTGTTCCGGCGAGGCAGAGCCGAATATCTCAGATATCACCAAAACAGAATTGGTACGGTCCGATTGGAAAAGGGCCCAGGCAATCACACAACAATATTGGCGACGGTGGATAGCTGAGTATCTCCCAAAGCTTTCTAAACGAGAGAAGTGGACTCAACCGGCCAAACCATTACAAATAGGCGATATTGTCACGTTTCCCGATGAACAAAGGAAAGGAAAATGGTTTAAAGGCCGAATCTGCGAGCTGGTAACTGGCGTAGACGGACAGACTCGTTCAGCACGAATCAAAGTAGGTAATAATTTAGTTAACAGGCCAACTGTAAAACTAGCAGTACTCGAGGTAAAACGAGATCAAACATTTTCAAATTGGGGAAAAAGGAAAGAAACAAATCTTAACGTTATAAAAGCTAAAGCAGAAGAACTAGCAAGTCAAATACCAAAAAGGAAAAAGCTCAAAATTAGGCCCGTATCATGGAGCTCATCCTTAAAATAACAATATACATAGCCGCACTGTTTAGAGTCGAATGCTTATCGATCGTACCTATCCCTGAACCAGGAATATATTTTGATCATATTGGGACACTCCTATTAAAAAAAGGAGCATGGGAAACGACATTCCATACGGGGACACGTCCGGAAAATGATACGGATACGTTACAAACGTTGAAAAAACACTTAACCATAGTATTGAACTCCGTTAATAGTACGGACTCTGAACTCTCGGATCTAAAAGTTACACTTCAGCACGAATGCAACCATGCAATTCAACTAATCCAAGGAATAAGTCACAAAAGGACAAAACGCTCCCGGGGAATATTTGGTATACTAAAAGATTTCATGTTCGGGGGAGACGACATAGACGAGCAATTAGCAGCCTTCAGAGCAGCAGAGGATACAAAAATTACACATGTGTCCGAACGTTTGACCCAAACAAATAAAAAACACAATGAGTTAACAGAAAATTTACGTCACCGAATAGACAAACTCTATGATGGTATAGATGTTCTCAGCAAGGAATTTAAGCATAACAAAAATGAAGTTCTAACAAAGTATATACAAGAAACGATCATGCTTACAACCGCTCTAGTACAAGACATGATAAATAAGTATCACGAAATAGATTCAACCAAATTATATTTAGAGGACGAAGAGATGTTAAAACAAACTATACGAAGAAAGATGGCAAGTCATTATAACGTTTTAGAATACTCGGAAATAACCAATAGGAGAATAGAAGAGGGTGAAATAGTCTTTTCTATCAAAAACATAATTGTATCGATAGAAAATTACGAGATGTTTAAAGTCATAGCCATTCCAAACTTTGCCAATCATACGATTTTAGACATACATGAAAAAATAATAGCCATCAACGAAACTAGTTACTTATACCCGAAGGAAATTTTTAAACTGAACGAATCGCACTACATATCTTCTGAGAAAATAATACAACGAGAACCAGACTGCATAGCATCAGCATTACTACACACAGAAAGTGTACCAGATGTAGTTCAAAGGAAATAGGGCCAGAAGTCACTGAATTTATACAACTTACAAATCCAAACAGTATTCTGTTCTTCTCTACCAACCCTGATAAGATATTACTAAAATGTAACAAAACACTCACTACCCCAAGCTGCTCAATCGGAATCATAACCTTGTCACTAGACTGTAGCATTTTGACGAGCAAGTTCGAAATACAACCGACGATGCTAATAAAATCTGAGCAAGTCAGAGCATATTTTAAACCCATGTTAAATTTAAGCATATCAAAAGAAGATAAGTCTAACGAAGTAGAATCGGTAACTAGTAACTATGTACTTTTCTCAATAACCATACTAAGTGTTTCTATTACGGTCATCTTGGTTTCCGCGATGTTAATCAAGAAATATCTAAAACAAAATATTGGTCCTCCTCCATGCAGGCCACCCACTTTAAACCTAGAATTGTAACTCCCCTACGAGGACTTACGGGGGGAGGGATGTCGCTGACGACAATTTAGGCTTAAAAAGCAAAGCGTTGCTAGGTCAATAAATGCTGACTAGCTACGTTATGCAACGCGCCAGCGATGCGCGCTGGTTTAACGATTAAATAGAAAATAGGCTAAGAAGAATAGACTAAGAAAAATATGCTGATCGACGACGGTCAGCATTTTTAGAGTATAAAATCAATTGAATAAACTAATGAATGGATTATTTGCCAAGAACCAGTTGGTGCGTTATTATTGTGCTTAAGTCGGCGTGTACTGTGCCTGTCTTAAGCTGCTGCTCCGAAAGACACTTTCGTGTGCGCGACATACTCTTTTATGGTTGTTTTAGAGTGGTGGTCTTTTCTTCTTTGGATCTGGTGTACAAAAACAATCTCCATAAATTGAACTATTTTTACAAAGTTGGCCTTATTATCCAGAGAAATTGTAGCTTGCAAATGCAAAACTTGTCTACACTATTTACTAATCAGCGATGGAAAGAAGAACAACTCAACGGATTGTTGGACTCAAGCATTTTCTTTCTTTAATATTGCAAACCATCTTTTGGTAGTGCGCAAAACAAGAAATTCCGCTCACGAAAACACCATTCCGTCCTGAATGCTGATGAGAATGGTTTTGCATTTTTATAGCGCTACGTTCGTTGCCAATATGTATGAATGTGTTTATACAACTCAACGGATCCATTTTTTCGTTGTTTTGTTTTAGCAAACCCAAGAAAGGATGATACTGGATGAGAAGGAAAATGGAAAAAGAATTCCGAAAGACGACAACGACGACGGCGGCGTCAGCGACGATGGTTGACGTTTGAACAAATAAATATGGCGCCAATCCTTGAGGGAGAGCTGCCATTCTTCGCGCCACAATGATCTCGCTGTATTTTTTTTTGGTTGTTGTTTATGTTTGCGCCTTGTCTTCCACCTTGGCGCAAACGTACGCAACGGAGACGATGGGTCTTGCGTGTTGTAGTTGGCCAACGGCAGGTTACTATGGTAGCGTTGAAGAGTATCATCATCAGGCGATGCCTCCTGGTATTGTCGGCAGATAAGTCGTACATTTTGCTTGCTCTAGTTGTCGCTATCGTAAAGCGGGTCGTTGCATTGCCAGGGCATGGTGGGAGTTTGTTGTGTCATTTCCAAATATTAAAGAACGCAAAAAATCACTTCGTATGGGTATGAGTATAAAACATCAGAAGAAAACGTAAAATCTTGACCTCGTTTGCTTCAGACGCAGATCTAACCCAAAAAATTTAAAACTCAAATAAAAGCAGTCTAATCTAATCTATTTTTTAATATCTAGTCTGTTCACGCGCTATTTATGAGTTTCTAAAGCATCAGTATAACTCGAATACCCGCATAAGTCAAATATCTCTTTTCTGCCAAAAAATGACAATTAATATTAAATATAGGACTTTTATGCATTTAACTTTTTTGTTTAATACAATTCGTGCAGATAGTTATGATTTTATCAACCTTTAAACAATTAAAAAAAGATCCATTTGACTAAATTTGGAGCAAATTGTACACATGAACTGTCGAATAGTCATGAACCGTGGAAGTCGAGAACCGTCTGTAGTTTTTTTGACATAATGCATAATGCATGTTTTTCAGTTTAACTGATGTAGGAAAGAAGTTGTAATGTATCATTGTGAAGAAAATTTCAATTTTAAAACTTTTTTATTGCTTGCATTCAGCAAAGTAAGAGATCTAAAGAGAAACAAAATAATAGTTTGATAAGTGCATATAACAATTTGATAATTGAAACGTTGTCTGAAACGAGCCCAATGACTCCATCTCATTCATATATTTTGGGAAGTAGTGCTTCAACTAAACACTGTACACATTTCTTTAAATGTACTATCATACGATGCAACCACTTTCTACTCCATGGAACCTTCTTTGGTGCAGGATCATGTTCCTAGCTTCTTTGCTCGCAGCCGTCTACTTACTTTCAATTCCAATTCCAAAATGCCTGACACCTTTCGCTCAAGATGGTGTGAATGATTTCTCGGGCTTCCTTTTTCTTCTGCCTGTTCCGTCGGACTTCCCCGGTGGTGGTGCCATTGTAATTTTTTAATAAAGCTCAACGATACGATACGGGCACGCGATACGCAATGTTCTACAAAAAAAAGTAAAGTAAAATCGTCAAGTGCTGCGATGAGAGTGTCATTTTATTTTGCACCAACATAAATGGTACCAACGCAGCGGCATCGGGAGAGGTGTGTGTGTGCGTGTGTTGGAGGTAGTGTAAAGTCAAGATACTGTTCCGCAGCGACACAATGCTCAAACGAGTCCTTTTCGGTTCGTTTCGTATCCCGTTGCTGCTGGTGCATTCCTTCGCGCATGTAGTGTTACGCGCATGTTGGTTTCGCTGCACAAACGCCACGTCTTGGCAGTGATAAGAGCATTTCAGATAGTATCACTTGCAGAAAGCATAGTGGGGGACGGAAATTGGAAGGGGGAGGGAATTGAAGTGAGCCTTTCAGATCGAGACGATAGGGCTATTATGAAGGTGATAAATGTTGAAGTACACATCGTTAGCACTAAGCTGAAGTGTGGAATGTCGCTTAAACGAAGCGTCGTTGGAAATGCTGAAATTTCATCCCCTTGATATTGCGCGTTTCCGAGAGGACTGTTAATATTTTCTTCAAACGAACGAAACGAAAAAAAGGCTCAACAATGCAACTCATGTACATCCAGTTCAGTGTTGTTGGGTGAAAGTTTAAAATGCGCAGCGTTACGGTATACACACACAAATGGGAGGTTGCGGGTACTATTTTTTAAAGCACTAAAAGTAGAAATGGTGCGGTCTTACCTGCTACTTCTTAGTAAACTATCAAATAAAGTAAATGATTTAATTCTAACCAATGGGTGAATGAGAAATCAAGGTAGAATTTGCATCATCAGATGACTATTTTCGATAACTAGAGTTTTTTAAATATAAATAAAAAAATATATAAATGCCTCATCCAATGTTGATATAATAATGGTTGATTTAATTACATTCTTCTAAGGGCATTCTTATTGTTGAATGGTTTTTCTAAATGTATTCCACTCATTATGTTTATCCTTATGGTACCCACCTTTTGCCAACTTTCAATAGGATATTGAAGATTTAATCATCACAAGAGAAGTGAATGGAAATCATTTGCATAACCTATAAGGCGACTGTCTATTTTAATTATCCCATTCAATAATTTGAAATTAAAACGGCCGAAGGGCAAAATGTATATGTAGAAGAGAAAAAAAATAGCACTGCAAAAGCAAATTTTGTTTGAGATAATAATTGAAAAGTTATGCAAATCTAGCTGCGGTTTCGATTTGAGAACCAAAACCCCAAAAACCAAAGAAAACGTTAAATGGAATGGGAAGAACTGTCATGTTTCTAGCAATATTGTATAAATTTTCATTAATTTACAAAAGAAAAACGTCCCAGAACTGTGTGGAGCTGGAAAGATTTTTTGACTGCGCGATGAAAGCAAACGGGCGCCCCGGGATCGTGTGACATGGACGGGATCAGCTTTTATTTTCTGACGTGTCATACCTTCGATGTCCTTTTTTCTTCATCACTGCATATGAATGATTTCCCTCCTTTGTTGCATTAAGAAGTTTGCATTTGAGGAGGCCTTCCCTCGGGTCCCTTTTGATGGGTAGTGGTGGTGTTGCGTAGGAAATGGTTTTGCGATTAAGTTTGCGCATTCAAACCGCAGCAACCGCTGCGCAAGCTTGTCAAATGTGTCAAACGTCTATAAATATTCATCGAGTGTCAATATTGAGGCGGGAAGCTAGGAAGCGCCTCCGCCTTCCAGCTCTATTCATCGTCATTTTTACACGAAAGGGGGCCCTTTCTAAGGCGATGAAATGTTAATGTTGGCTTCTGGCTTTGTTGGGTGAAGGGAGCTGTGGGTGGGTTTCTTATTTTAATTAATTTTCTTCGTATGGGAAAGACGTAAGATTTGCCATTTTGGCAGATTTTTGGCATAGGACCATTTTGTTGGCCAAGATAAGCAAGAAGTACTGATTATTCAAGGAACGATAAAAGTGCTCACATTATTCCATTTCATGTCATTTAAATAGTTACAAAATCAGTTATTGAACCAAAACGTAATGCGTGATTGAAAGTTAACAAGTGATGCAAGTGGACGTTCTTCGAATGATGAAATAATGTGGGTACCGAACGGATTTTCATAGTTTCAGCAGCAATAAAGAGAAAAAGCATATTTTATGCTAGTTAAAAAAAATCTGAAGGAAAAAAAAACAAAAATCCAGAAACGCTCTTATTGATGAAGTTGAGTAAAATAATTTTCATTTCGCGGTTTGCATCGTTATTCCGCGTGAAAAGTTAATCAAGAAACGATCGTCGCCTTCCCCTTCAGAAAAGGGTTACGATGTTGGAAACATTTTCTTTTGTTCCAAGTTTTTAATGAGGTTATAAAAATGTAAGAATTTCAACACAATGTCTTGCGGATTGCTTCTGGGCTGTGGTATTTCTTGCGTAAAAATCAGCTGCAGGCGATATGTTTTTTGTATACTGCGCGAACAAATTTTCGTATAATTATCTGCAGCTTTGCTTTCAATTTTCATTTTTGTTGGTTGCTGAAGTGCTCAGAAAATAGCAGAAAATCTTTGTAAATTCTATCCATTTCAATAGAAGGAGTTGGCGTTTTTGTTTGCGTATCGACGTATCTTCTGGACTTTGGCTGCGCTGCTGGACCATTGCAGCCAAACGGGCTGCTGCAATTGCCTCACTTGAGAGGCACCCGGGCGTCAATCAACCGTCAAGTTTGGTAACCCCTAGCAACTACGGTTCATCCCTTTCCCTCAGCTGTACGCTGGCTCACTGGCCGTTGGATAAATACGTTGTCATAAGTCGTCAAACAATGGCCACTTATGTCAGCGCAGGGGGCAACACTCGTACCGGCGTGCGTGCGTGCGCGTGGTACCTTTCTGCATCTGTACAGCTGTGTATTGGCCGTAACGGATTACGATGCTTTGGCGAAGCTTCGTACCCAGAAGTAGGAACCAGATTGATGGAACAACAAAACCACCCGACAGCGGGCGCATCCTTCAGCAGTTTTTCATTAGATTTGGGTGTATTTTTTCGAAGAAGGAGCTCTTTTACGGTCCCTCATGTCGTGGCTTCCAGCAGGAGATAAAAAGGAGTGAAGAAAAAAAACGGACCAGCAAATAGAGGCCCGCAATTGATTCTGCAAAACAAACTCGAGTGGCTATTTACGCGCTGCAGGGTCTTCATGCTCAACCCTATGTCATTCGAATTTTATGAACTAGCAAAAAAACATCCTTCGAAGCGTGAAGCTACTTCCTCGATGCAAACAATCGTTGCAAGATCGCCACCACAACATGCACCGGAACGGTAGGGACACCGCCGAGGGATCTCAAAATATGGTATTACCTCTAGTAGCTGGATCGATTACCTGGGTTTTACAGTGTACATTAATTTCCCATTTTTAACAGCGTGCGCCTTACAGCCATACATGCCGATCGGGTAGGTATCTGGGCACCTTCTGTGGGTTTCGGTGTGCAGGGAATGAATGTATCCTAAAGCGCTGCCGGAAGTGGCCTTGAAGTGGTGGTAGGTATTTATGGTCTCAAGGACCTCTTCTGCCGATGACAAACGGATAGCTATCGATTACATTTTCAATGATCGTAGCCTACTTACATGCAGCATAGGGTTTGCAAATATGGTGTCGTTTTGTTATTCTTGTGGTTGGCTGGTGCTAATTAGCATACTGTAATTTTGCTTTTCCATTGGTGTGCTACGCGCCTGAGGATAAATAGAGACTGTTGAAACACTTAAAAATGTTGCATTGTGTTTGGGCAGAATAATAATGAATGAAGAAATGTTACCACAATGGTCCAAGACATGGGTTTTGGCATGGCAGGTGGTCCATAATAAGAGTGAGAAGTTTAAACTACGTTAATCACAAGAACTAAATTTTAAATAACCAAAGAAATATTGTAAAACACAAAACATATTTTTCATTTATTTTTCCATATTAAATGTGAATCATAATTATTCTTGTTTCTTTCAAATTTGTATAACTGCTCTGTGAATCGAAAATATTACTTAACACATTTTAAAAACATTTTTTCAAAGCTTATTTAGTGGATACCACTCCACTAGGGCAGCAATAAAAAACCTTATACGAATTTTCTACTTATGCTTTTACTCTTGTAGTTAGCTTTGTTTAGGATGGATAGTTCAAAATGTTCACACGATGGCAAGAGCCTCAAAGCTTAAAATGTTGTTAGTACAATAATGTATAACAGGTGCACTGATAATTGTATGGTCTACCATAGTTTTTTGGCTATTTTTTTTCGTATTCAACAAATATCGATTCAAGAGTGATATACCAATTATAGCGATTTTAAACTTTTCGATACCATTTTTGAAGTGCGATTTGTTATTTGCCTCAAAATTGTCTTCAGTTTCGGCGGTTACCTCTTCTTTCGACGAAAATTTCCTCACAGTGAGCATCCTATTAATATCAGAGCACAGGAATTAGTTCCTGGGAGCCAGGTCTGCATCATACGGTGGGTGAGGAAACAATTCGTAGCTAAATCTGTGTATTATGGTTTTCAATGATATGTGACTCAACAACTTGTTGTTGTTTTTGGTCAAATGTGTGCTCGCGAGCCAGCCTTTTTGTATAGAGCTTTCTCATATCCAAATATTCGTGAACAGTATGAGCAAAATATTCCTTTGAAATCTTTTGAGTGTCTGCTCTCTGTGTTCACCGTCTTAACCGGCACCGGCTCATTCCACCACTTTTTAACTTCACATATTAATTCTTTAAGGTTGATTTTGGTGAGCCCGTGTCCGAAAACTCTTCATCTAACCGAATCTTTTATCAACACGTAACATTTTTTTCCATGATTTTTCAAAACACAAAAGTGGCTTCACATAAAATGCTCTAACTCACGAAGAAATTGTCCGTTTGCTGTCAACTTTTGACACAAATCGTTTGAAGGTTGATACAAAAAATGCGTAATATGCGTTTTGAATTAAGAATGGATTTTTTGTTGCGTATTAGCTTGGCGATCGTGCAAGCCTTTATCGGCTTCTTGGAATTATTGTACCAGATACCAGCCCATGCTTCCGTCCGGATAGTTAGTCCTTGCTACAAGGGGACAGATCAGATGGGAATCGCATTCGTCCGACCTCGTTGAATTCCATAATATGCATTGTGCGGTGAACATTTATTTGTTAAAATAATTATTTTTATGTTATTGTTATTAAAATTGCACGTATTCGCTATTTTATACATAGTGCCTTATTATAGTTTATTTAGTTTAATGTACAATGATCTTTCTTTACTACACTTGAGTATTGGTATGACTGTGACATGACAAACTGTGCGATGCAGATTGAAGGATGATTTATTACGTTTTTTATCTTTTATCAGTTGTTTGATGTTGTTCAAAAGTGAATAAGTATGAATGATGCATAAGCCAATACATTGTTAAACAAATATCTCAAAGAGAGTAAAAACACTCACCTGAAAGAAAACAATAGACTTACACTCAAAGACAACAAAGCGATTCATCAATTTGCTCCATATTGCATGGTTCAACACCTTTCGTTCAAAACAAAATCAACTACACTGTCCACCGGAACTTCAAGGACCAGCGGAAAATCGCCCTAGCAACGGAACAACGACACGAAACCACCAATGCACACTTTTCCGGGACAGCAAATGAAAAAAAAGAAAAGGTTTAGCGCACCGGAAAAGTGCACACGCACCCGCTCTTCCGGGGGCGATAAAATCGTAAACAAAGGCACACGGTCCCGTTTTAATTTCACACATTCCCGACTTCATTATTTAATATTCATTGATCCAGGCCGACCGATCCGAGAACGTTCAAAAAAGGGATGGGAGAAAACCTCCGACTATTAGCGTTCGGAAGGTTTTTCGCCAGGTCAAAGAGTTTCAAAGCGCACATTGCAAACCATGGCCATGGGCCAACGGGAACGATCAAAACTCGATCGGAACGGTGAACGCGAAGGGAATTTGTGTGGGTGGGTGAGGCAATTTGCTCTTCGCCTAGTACGCCCTCTCGCACGGCCCCGTGACACGTGACTTGACGCCGGATTTGGGCCGTAAACCGTAAACAGAGGAATTAATATCTTCTGCAACGGTAGACTACAAACAGTTTAACGGATGAACTGCATTTGCTCTCAACCCGGCAGGATGCATGGACGCGCAGGAGGGTGTCGTTCGGGATCGGTGGGAAACGGCAGTGACGTTTTATCGTCGAGGGAAAATCTTTTCGAAACCCCCCTGGGACATTCATAAAACAAGGGGAAACGATACTGTTTCAACGCTGGCCTTCCTTCAGTAGATGGACATTATGTTGTACCTTTTTTTATTGTGAGATAGAAGCACACAACAACAACAACAAAAAAAACAAAAACACAAAATGATACAAAATGGGCTCGAGATGTTTGATAGCAACCGATTAACAAACGATGACGACTTGATCACTGTTGCGTTGGTCTCCGTTTGGCCGTTTGCCCGTTGGTTGTGCGAAACGAGGGATGCTTAACGCGGTGAAGCGTATTTGTTGATTTTCCTATTTTTTTGCTCTACTTTCCGCTACGCGAGCAATCTTGCACATCGAAGGAGGCTGTGAGGCGCATGGTCGGTCACGTGTGTGCCTCGGGTACCTGTCGGCACGTGGCAGGCTTGTTTTGCGTACGATCAAAGATTCTTTCTTCTCATCCAGTATCCAAGCATCGCGATACATGTGATTGTTGCTAAAGGGTGGGCTTTTTATTGCCTAAATTGGCCCGGCGAAATACCACACCTATCAAAACACTCCAACAGGAAGAAAGGAGCGGCGCAGGATACAACTGGGGAACGTTGGGAAAGAGAGTTGGTAGACAACTGGTGGTGTCAGGGTTACTTTGATTTTTCCATCTTCCTCGTGTCGAGTCAAGTGGGTTTGATCGTAATCGTTTCGCTATAAGAGACACGGTTTTGGTTTTGTTAACATTAATTTCGTTGTTTTATATTGTTTATGAACAATATAGCAAAAGAATAATTTTATCGCATGGCTAATGTTTTATTTTCATTGTTTATGTGCTGTGTGAGATAACAACAACCTTGTAAAACACTTTAATTTTAATTATTGTTGCCATGTTGTAATACCGTGTGGTTCAACATAAATTTTATTTGCTGTATGTAATTTTATATCTTTAATATTTTTTACTGAGCCCGTTCTAGACACTATTATCACGTAACGTGATCGCGCGCTCGCGAAGCTGCAATGGTTTTTAATCAAAGGCGAAAACGTCAGCCATAATGATGATGATGATGATGATTTGCATGGATATTCTTTAGCCCTGTTGATCGAACAGGACAGGTTGAGATTGATAATGGTTTCATGTATACTGAAATATTGCTATAACTTTCGGGTCTAATTTCCTCAGTATATGTAATTACAGTTTCACACATCATCTGATGTTTTTATGTCACGTCAAGAGTGCTCACCATTCAATCTACGAAACATCCTGCCGTGAATTTAGGAACCAGATAGTAGCAAGTATTGTGCGATTGTTGATCACTTCGGATTTTCAAAAGAAATTCATTAGTTGTTTCACAATGACCATACCATAGAGATAGACGCTACAGTCCGGTCAAATTATTGATAAAAGGGTTAACTTTTAATTTAATCATTTTTTTAAATATGCAGGCGCTTAACATATGATTAAAATCAGCATTTTAATGTTGTTAAAGCATTTAATGATTTATTATTTTATTGTTGAGGGAAACTTATGCGTTATTTATTATCATTATAAAGCAAGCAACAAAATAAGGAGTAAAAAAATAAATAAATTATTATCCTTATCAAGCCTGATTACAATATCAACATAAATACAATTTCCTCGATGAAAATGCACAATTTCCCTCCACATTCAACCAGGGAACATCAAACTGATTCACATTGATACTGATGTGATACACATATGGCATATACGATGCTCATGTGTTGAACAAAGACAAATAAAAGTCGAAATCGATTGCAGTTGTTGCGGTTTAACAAATAAAGATTTTGTTCTTTGTTAAGCTTCTAAACAACAGTAAAAAAAATGTATATTGAAAAAAAAAACATTTATAGTTCAATAAAAATCAGTAATAAGATATACTATAACACAAGATAATTGTAGTAACATCGTTTTTCGAAATTGATTAATTTATCGCCACTAATAACCTTCACCAGCCTCTGCATCTTCGAATTAACAAGCACGAGCGAAGGAGAATAATAATATCCTGTTCATTCATTATTTGCTCCGTGCGAACTTTTCACTATCACTGCTATGGTCCGGACGCATTTTCCCATCACCTTCACCCAACGACGAGCCCCAGTTAGCAACAGTTTTATTGAGTTAGGGTCAGGGCGCACGGTTCGATTCCTTCCCGCTGGTGAGGTCACGTGCCAGTAAGCACTGTTGCGCGGGGATAACATCCTAATCTTCGGAGTGTGCTGATGACTTTATAATATTTTTCACGTTACCATTGTCAGCCGGGCCCGGCACTGACAGCCCACACCGGCAGCTCGTGAACCCACACACGGAGAGGCGGTTTTATTGAATATTAATAGCTGGCAGGCGTGCCCCCGCTGGAAGGGATCACCGTGTAGGACCGCATTCGCCGGAAATTTCCCCTTTCCGGTCCGGGAACCGACCGCGTGCAGGTTGTTTGTTGTGCGACACTAGGTACTACGTTTTGGTGGCTGTGCACCATCTTCGAATGGAACGTTTGAAAGAAGAATTGTCACCACGACGGAACTACTTTGCAGAAATCATTCTCTCGTGACGCGAACGGAGGAACCGCTCTACGGCAAGGAGTCGGTGCGAGGAGGACCGTGCGGCACGCTTTGTGGATCGGCGATTAAAGAAGCGCATCAAATGGCACACAATGACGGGCGTATTTATTCTCCCATTTGTGGCCAGAGCGTTAAATGCTACGTTAATCCATCGGTGGTTCGTTTAACCGTTTGGTAGACGGAGAAATAGCGTATCCTTTCCAGCTCGCAGAGCTGTGTGGCTAAAAGTTTGCCAGCAGAATCCACCAACCCCAGTCGTATAAATCTACGATGGGAACTTATTAAATATTTATGGTTCCCGAGTGTATGTATCCATCAACCTCGAAGGTTCGGTAGCGGCGATAAAAACTGGGAGGATTAAATTAGGTTAAATTAGACATCAACCTACCCTAAGCGGCGCGTGAGCCGCGGCTTCAGTCTCGATCGGTCGGTCGGTCTCTATCTATAAAGAGAAAAGAGAGAGAGAGAGAGAGAGAGAGAGAGAGAGAGAGAGAGAGAGAGAGAGAGAGAGAGAGAGAGAGCTTGCGGTTCCTGTGGTTTGGGAAGGAAAATTAATGTGAAAAATATTAAAATCACTTACACGCGACTTGACGATGGCACTGGGACTTGGGCGCATGTGAATTCTACGTACCGCTCGAAGTCGAAGATGGTGATAAAGATGGTTATGATGCTCATTTGATGTTTTATATTGGATATATGTGGCCATATTCCGCGAATACGATATGTGTGATAAAAACATGCGCGGTCGCATTTGATGAGCGCGTTTGAAGCCCTTAATAATCATGCGGTTCGTGGGGGAACTTGGTACTAGCTTTATGGTTCAGAAAATGAAATAGAAACACATAAATCAAAGCACACTATAGAGTCTAATGAAATTCTGAAGATTAGAATGAGTGGTTTGAGCTAGAAGGTGGCGTGTGGGTTTTAAGTTCTATGCTTCTGTACTGTATTGTAATAGTTTAGTTTTATTCCTTATTTTGATTCCATCACAATTTAATAACTGGTTAAGATTTTAGGTTTCTTTTTAAAGTACGTTATGTAAAACTCTTACACCTGTTCTCACTTTCCTCTGAATCTTTATCCGGTTGCTATGGATCGCAATCCATGAGAATGGATCGCAATCAACTACGTCTGAATCGTTTTCAGCTACGTTTGGATCGTTTTCAGCTACATTTGGATCGCTCTCAGCTACCTTTGGATTTTGCGGTAGCTCGCGCAAATTCCATTCCAGCGCAACCGTTTACAGCAGCGGTCGGCAAACTTTTAAGGCGAAGGGCCAAATTTAGTGGTTAATGATATCAAGCAATGCGATTGGTATTATTGTTGTTTTCCTATAATTGTGTCATCCAAGAATGGTTCAAAATTGATAATACCTACTAAAGAAAAATTTTAATGTACAAAAATATAAATCATAAAATTTCGTTTGCGACCTTCATACCGATAGCCTTATTGTGGTGTTAAAATAATATTAATATTACATAACGGTTACATTAAAAAATGGACAACAATTGTCGATTTTGCATGGGTTTATCTTTATCTTTATCTTATCACTAACAAAACGTTCATTGCACTTTGAGTAGTAGTATCCCATTAGTTAGCAGACAAAATTTGACACCTCTATCAGACGAACTCTAACCATGATGGCTAAAATAGTGAATCAAAAGCGTGCGCGATCAAAGAATGGCACCCCGTAGCGACCAAAATGGACTCCGTGCGGAAGTTTGTGGACGTCGTATATAATAAGTAATACCCGTTTTGGCATTTTGATCGCCAACATCTTGGCACTATTAGGCAATAATCAAAGCATTGAAAGAAAGCCCAGGTTCATTTTTGAGATTCCAAAAGAAGCTGAAATGATGTAAGAGGGACAAGTAGCTACATTACTGCATTAGCTGGACCGGAATATCCGGACCACCAAACAGTAAAATAATACCTGGGAAACATGAAGAAACAGATCAGGAATTAGAAATCGCATCCACTGGCTTCGCAGTGGCAAACAATTACACAAAAAACTTAATGCAATCAATTCTGGTGAATTTCGACAGAATTTCGATATAACACCCTAGTCCGCAAACTGGTCCAACATCCGTCACCTGTGTTCCATCGATTTTTTTCTACGCCAACGTGATGCAAAAACTCTACTTTAACAATTTTGCAGCGAAAACTTAGGAGGAATTGATGGAAATCAAAGGTAGAACTTAAATCATGCATGTCTTCGTCCACCATGGTGAAAATTCCTAATAACTGACGAAAGGCAATTCGCAAAGTCTTGAACATATTTGTGCAAGTAATCTGAAATAATTCCCTTTGAACAGATGTAAATGTAAAGAAATTATCTTTTCTAGTTTTTTTTTCTACAGCCAGCCGAAAATGGCATATTTTTTCATGCAAAAGCTACGGGGATATTGACCTCGAGTTCTGTTGGAAAAGTTCCGCCTTATTGTCACAGCTTGAAAAATCTCTTCACCTTGGCAGAACGGGCTGTAACAGCGATCTGAACTTTTGACAGCCGGAAACTACACGCGGTGCAAGCGGCACCACATACACTCTCTTGCGATTTGGACTTTCTACCGAACGGACGTACAGTGAAGAAATAAAGAATTATTACTTGTTACACATTAAATCAAAGGCCTCAGTTAATTTCATATCAACAAGTTCGAACCATCGTACTTTTTCAACTTTTAATTAAAGTACTATGGATTCAGTATCTTTAATTAGAAGTTGAAAAATTACGATGGTTTAATATGGTATACAAGAAGATCTTCAGTGATTTGTGTACGAATTTGCGTGATTTGCTTCCCATCTTTCAAAATCAGTCAAATCCTTTCGCGGGCCGGATTGAATGTCGCGGCGGGCCGGACTTTGCCGACCGCTGGTTTACAGGGTTTCGACGATTTATTGGTGCGTTCCCACGATTTTTTTATCGTTTCCCATACATTTTTGGTTCGTTCCCATAATTTATTGGTATTTTTTGATTGGATATCAATACAATTGGAACAAAAAATTCTGGGAAACGGTCAAAAAATCGTGGGAACCCACCAAAAATTGATGGTAACCAACCAATACATTGTGGGAAACACTGTATTCAGTGATCGCGGGACACATTTGCATCCCAAGGAAAGAATTAAATAATTAATGCATTCAATTGTAAAACCTAATCGTATTTTTTATTACAGGCTTACATCACGATTCATACATTTGTATGTATATTCTTTAGCCAAGTTTTCCAAACAAACTTGCACAATCTTCTTCTTTTAGACGTAACGACCTACGAGGTCATCCTGTTTAAGCTTTCGAGATTTAGCCGGATATTCCTTCTTTGCTATGGAGGGCCGGTCTGCTTGGGAATCTATTCTGATGCGTAGAAGCCGACAAATCTGTCAAATGTTATTCATTGCTTAAAAATAGGGTTTCAACACAAGTTCTCAATTGGGTTCAAACATAGAACAATATGAAATTGTTGCTTTTCATATGGTCTGTTATGATGTGAATCGTGAGGTACGCCAAGCGGTCACTAAATAAAGTTTGCGCCGCAACGAAATTTGTGCGAGCTACCGCAAAATCCAAAGGTAGCTGAGGGCGATCCAAACGTAGCTGAAAACGATCCAAACGTAGCTGAAAACGATTCAGACGTATTTGATTGCGATCCATAGCAACCGGATAAAGATTCAGAGGAAAGTGAGAACAGGTTATTTTGTAATTTTGTTAAGTAAGGAATTAATAGAACCTTTGAATACCAAAATATCTGTTCGTTGCTATTGTTCATCCTTATATCTTCTTCTTCTTATTTGGTGCAACAACTTTAGAAGGTCTAGGGTTGCCTGAGTCTCTAATGGGGTTGGTTAACTATAACTTATTGGTTAACTCATAGCCGGATAGTCAATCCTGCGTACAGGGATCGAACGGGACTTGAACTCTCCACGGGTCTATTGTTAAGTCGTGTGAGATGACGGCAGTATCACGGGACCATGTGAATTATTTCCTTGTTTTACCTTGGATATGCAGACAGTTCCATTGATACTGCTTTTCTGTTCCGTCCCATTTTTAGCTCGATGTCGAGTATGTAGAACAGTTTATGATCGTAATCTATTTGGAACGCGAGACCATTTTGATATTTATTTATTTAATCATGTATATTACCCTATGGTTATCACAAGATTCAAGAGAACATTGCCCGCATTTCCCACAACAGCAAAAATACATACATCTCATTTGTGTTCTAATGAGGACATTCCTAACAATACGCATCTAGCATGATAATGACTATGACCAACGTCACTTGCCAGGTGAGGGTGGATGGAAAACTCTCAGAGCCTTTGGCTACCACCAAAGGTCTGCGCCAGGGGGACGGGCTTGCCTGTCTCATATTCAACTTGGCACTAGAGAGAACCATCCGTGCCTCGAGGGTGGAGATGGACCTGGCATACGCTGATGATATAGACATCATTGGTCTGCTGCTCTCCTATGTATCAGAAGGCTACCAAGGGATAGAGCAGACAGAGAATCTATGATTGCAGACAAACGAGGCAAAGACCATACTGATGGTGACAACCCTACCAACAACGAATCTAAACTTATGTAGGCGTGACGTACAAATAGGTGAACGCACTTTTGAAGTCGTCCCAAAATTCACTATTCTTGGGTCAAAGGTCAGCAACGACAATAGCATGGAAGCTGAGTTGCGCGCAAGAATGCTGGCTGCCAACCGGTCATTTCTAATACCTCAAAAATCAGTTCACCTCAAAGAACCTGTTGCGGACGAATCTGGCACTATATAGCACTTATGTAGTACCGGTACTCACATACGCCCCTGAGACCCTGATGGATCCTTGGCTCCGTATGTGTGGAAGGACAATAGAAAACTCAATAAATAAAATGCTTAAAAACATATGAATTAGGGTAAATGTACCAATAGTGGTGCAATTTGTGGTGGTACAGATGTATTTTAATGGATTTAAAGTGTCAGAAAGGACAATTTCTGAATATTTTAACACACAACAGTTGGAATATGTTTTATCTTCGCAATCACAACCATTTTTACCATGAAACATATAAATTTTACAAAAAATACATATTTTTGTGACTGCTTCGTTGTACCCATAATGGTGGTATGGTTCCTATAGTCGTCGTATTGTGTTCCTATAGTGGTGGTAAACAAAGATGCCTTAAAAACAGTGTATAATATCAATGGAACTTAGTTTTGAAGCTGTTTTCGTATGAATAGCAAGGATTACTGCGATAATAATGATTTCTTTCGTAATTTGATCGTAAAAAATGTAAGAATTTGGTTGATGAAAATATTGACTAAAGTACTGAATAACACCTGTCCTCAACCCATACCCAGAAGAGTTTGCTTGATTTGAATTCGATTTTTCACTCAGCCAAATAAGCGAATTTTGGCCTTTCTTTGGTAAATTACTTACAGAAAACTCATTTTTGTTGCTTATTTTAATGAAAACAGTACGACATGTTAAAAATGTCGGTGAAAAAATCTAAAATTACCTGTTTTTATTGATTTTAGAACTACGACCACTATAGGAACATGCCTGTTTGGTGTACCTATAATGACACTATCGTTAAAAAACTGATAATTGCGTTGTTATGTGGTCATTTAGAACGTTAACGAAAATATAAGTATCGTTATGAAATCCTAAGGATTTTGGAAAAATGTTGATACCTTTTACAAAATAATGGATTTTTCGGTCACTATGAAACGAAATGGCCCCATTTCATTTTTAAATCCTTTGTAAAAGGCTAGAGAACATTTCACACTATCGTAGATAAATTAACTACTGTTAATTTATCGAATGAGACGCATTTTAGTGCAATACCACCACTATTGGTTCTAGCACCACTATAGGTACGTATGCCCTATACGAACGGCAAAGATCCACCATCTAGACAAAGAGCAAAGAGTCGCATGTGGCTCGCGAGCCGTGCTTTGCCGAGCGCTGATCTAGGCATTTGACTAATATTTTATTGAGTAGTTCTTGGATTACAAGCAATATATCGTTAAGTTAATGTCATTGTCGATAATTTTTGCACAAATGTTCGTTGATTTTTTGTCATGGTTTGAATCTATAAGATACATTATTTCTCCATCTAGTCAAATTACTTAAGGTTCAAATTATTTAATTATTTGTTATTGCATTTGTGCAAAACTATATTTGAAATCTGTTCTTTTATGATGAATAACTTATTACTTATCAGTGAGAAAAGATTGGGAAAAAATCAGCAAATTGATATTGTTTATTAGCAAAAGCCATAGCTAATATTTTCAATTTATATCCAAGGATAAGTGCTTCATTGCTAAATGATGTAAGTTTTAAATAAACACTTGTAACGACGGCAGCGTTACTACTCCAAACGATATTTCACATAAAAAAAAACAAATCATGATCATTTCATATTCATATTCATCAAATGATCATGTTTTCGAAAATCGCGCTGAAGTCTGAAACAGAGAAAGTACGAATTGATTGTCTTATATATGAAAGGTTCATAGTTTTCTTCAATCCGGTTCATTAATTTAAAAGTTCAGCCCTGATCTAGAAGATAGCTTATCTTCCACTGTTTTGGGGTCGAGGACATCTTTGTTTTGTATGGTAAGGCCATGTAATGGATTAGGTATTACAATTGACAATGGAACATTACATTAGAATTTTATATCAATTTGACTTTCTTTTAACAGAATTATAATAAGCTTTACCTTTTCAACATAGTAAAGTCTAATTTCTGTATTCCTGATGCGCTGGTTAAACCTTATAATCACCTAACCGTGGATGGAAAAAAGTAGAAGAAAAATAGTGTAATAAAATAAGAGCTATACAATAAATTGTGACCAACAAACTGAAGCAATTGATCTAAAAATTAAATTTAAAACAGTCTTAACGTTGAATCAAAGTTTATATATTACAGTGAAAATAATTATTTGCATTATAATCTTAAAATCCTAAACTGTATTCCAAATCCCGTCAGGATGCATTTGTGGTCATTAGCAATCCGAAACACATCCGTCAATTGTACTGGCTTGGTGGCTAGGTTTGATGACTATTTGAAATAGCAAAACAGTTTGCGGCATAAACAAAAAGAACGACCAAACGGGAATGAACGGCAACGAAACTCGAACGCGTTGCGGCTGTGCATGAAACACACTAAGCGAACGATTGAGTTTGGCTTTTGGCTATGGGTTTCTTTTTGTGCCCAAGCGTGGATCCTCGCATTGCCACCGCAAAAGGCAACCCTTTTGCTCGTTCGCTCGCCGCCACTCGACGCACGATCATCGGATGAATGATGACGGAGAGTATTTGCTGCCAACTTGAACAAGAGTGAAGCAAACCAAAAAACCAACAAAAAGGAGTCCCATCTTTTGCTGCTGTATTGCGTGGGATGCTGCAAGCAGCCAAAAGTCGAGGGTCATAGGAGTCAAAAATTGGACTAGCATGAAGAAAAAAGTGGGCAAAATTAATTTTCCGGAAACGTTTCAACCCAGGTTTTTCGGGTAAGTGTGTATGGTTTTTGTGCTGTGTTTATCCCTGTCTGTTTTTTGTTTTACTACTTCTATCGGCAGTACATGCAACGATACCCTTCTCGATGGGTCAGCGACTCTCGACGGTTCGACGGTTCCCCAAAGCACCAGCCTGTGTGGATCGGTCCTAGGGGCAAATTCATCGTTTAGCAGGATGGATTTTTAGCTGAATGTGAAATATTTCAAAGCAAAAAGGCGTTACGGTGAAGTACGTACGTACCGTACGTACGTACCGTACGTACGTACCGTACGTACGTAAGTTGTGTGCTCGTCGGATCGGGTGAGTCTGTTTATGAAATGCGCTACGCTAGGTACTGGCCGAGAATGGTTCGTTCTTGGGGAAAAATCCCTAACCAATCAAAAAAGAGAGAGCGAACGAGATTTAGAACCATCCCAAACATGCATTCATTGAGGTATTCGCACTTTGCAACGTCAAATGAGCAGCCGCTCGCGGAACTAATAAACGGAAATATGCTGGATACTGGAAAACGATAAAAAGCTGAAAAAACACACATCTTGTATGATAATTGCAGCCGTTTGTATCGTTCTGGCAATGTACTTCGTATCGGGTTCCGCTAGTGATCTTTTATTTGTGTTAAAGAACTAATGCGCTTTTTTGCTGCTAAAACTGTTTGAAATTGCATTGTTTTAAACACATGATCTTTGGAGTGCAATGGTTAGACTGTATTTGATTGTTTGTGCTAAGTACTTTTTTCAGGTTTAGTTCTAATCATTGAGTCAATTAGGAAATTTTCCATTCCATGCTTGAATGTATATAGGTCTTTTTAAATGCAGCGATATTTAAGGGCAATTTTATTAGGCACGATAATAGTTTGTTAAATTTTCAATGAATGTATAGTTTTATAATTATACATTTTTTTAGTTCCATGAATCAACAAAGGTACAAATTAATATGTTAATACAACGCTTTCCGGCCTTGTAAAAATTGATAAATAGTTAGAAGAGACGCATCTGGAGCTGCAAAATGTCTCTGTCAATATCATAAAAAATCTGACTAAAACAAAATCCATATCAGTGTCACGTTCAGAGTTGATACTCAAAACGATTGGTGTGACCAATACAAGCTTCATGACATTTTGCGACTATTCTTTGGTCAATCAGTCATGTCATGTCATGTCTTTTTTACTGTGATCAGTTCTGCAAAATGTCACTGACTTAGTCTTGACAAATTTTAGCTGAAACAAAATCATTTCAGTGTCACGAGCTCTGCTGTGATGATCAGAGGTGAGACTCAAACAGTTGGTGCGACCATCACATGCTTGGTGACATCGTGTGCAACCAACTATTGGTCAGTCACTTGGTCGGGATATTTCCTGTTGGTGATCATCGCGATGGTCATGGGAGGTTTGTAGTGCGTGCGAGTGGTCCCAAGCAACGTAATGAGCATACTTTCTTTCTCAAACGCTTAATCATTCTATCCAACAGACCATCAAAGCAGTCATAGCGAGAAAGCATGCTCATTTGGTTGTTTGGGACCACATGCCAAGTATGTCCTAAGAATGTCGTGATTATCATAGGGAGAAAATGTCATGACCACGTGAGTGACCAATAGTTGGGTGCTACAAAAAATGTCACCAAGCATTTGGGCATTTAGTCAGTCCACCAACTGTTTGAGTCTCACCTCTGATCATCACAGTTGTGTACGTGAGCTGATTTGAAATTCGTTTCAATCAGCAGTGTTGGTTCATGTTCATAGCCAGGGAAAGTCATGATTTATACTTGCTACGGCATTAAGCTCAACTTGTCAGTCAGAGTATCGCGTTAGACTCAAGCATTCGCATGTCACGTTCGACATGTCATGACGCACCTTCAATGAGTATCAGCAATGAGCTTGAGCTTGGACCACGGATATGTTCATTGTTTTCGTTGGTGAAAATCTCGTGATGCTCATGACATTTTGCAGCACTGGGCACATCATTGCGTTTGTAATCTTAATTTAAATCTTAACACTTGTAGTAGCGTCGTGTTGTGTTGCAGTGTCATCTTCATCTTTAATTTTAGACTTTTCAATTACCATTGTACAATTTTTCCAAGTTAAAACTATTAATTTAAACGAGAAACATGTTGTATGGAAACATTTTGTTTTACTTTATTTTCACTCATTTCGTTGTTATAACGAGGAAAACATGGATGTTCCCGATTGAAGTGCTTTATACATCTAAGTGTTTGTAGCTTGAGCTATTTTGATGAAAAATTGTCCTAAACGAGTAAATAGCTGGTTTAATGTAGTAAATTGCTGGTTTCAGACAAATATCATTTAAATGCTCTGACGAAATATAAACGTCAAATAAAAAAAAATATCATGGCTGCGATTTGTTTTGTAGTCTAGAAGTAAAAAAAGTGAAACAATAAATTTCAACTGCACACAAGACCAACACTTTGATTTTATTCAAAATGGGTAGAGTGTACGTCAACAACCTCGTTACCAGATTCTACATGTATGTCCATCGTAGGAGCCAGATTCTTCCCTTGATCTAAACCATCGTCCACGCTGAGATGCAATGCCATCTCATGTGCTGATCTCAACAAGCAAGCATATCACATGCACTTCTAACCCGATCCGTACCAGCACTTGTCCAGTCCGCTCGCTCATTCATCCGATGCCAAACCGTGTACCGTGCTGTTCGTTCGTTTATTCGTTCGTTTTGTTGCGTTTTACTCGAAAAAGCTTTGCCAATCTATCTCGGACCCTCGGCAAAGGAAGTCCTCCTGTCAAGTGAAGTGTGCATAAAAATAGCATCAGCAAACGTAAACAACTGGGCGCAGAGCAACAACAACCGGCTGACATGAGCATATTGTTAAGAACGGTACGAAGGTAGGCTCGTCTCGTCTCGTTCGACGTGTGCGGGCACATAGGGATTATCCGGGAATAATTTCTACTTGTTCCGGTTCCGGTGTTTGGCTGCCGTTGTCTACACACTCAACAAGCACGATGTTGCTGCCAATGTACGAGGGTGACCAGGAGTAAGCTTCTTTTTACATTCTGCACATTTTTATTGGGAAAAGGTTGTTCCATTTCTTGTTAAGAGCTACGGGCACACGAGTTGAGATTCGGTTGCGCGTTTTACACACTCGCTGAGTTAGCAACGAGTTGAGTCCTGTCACTGGAAGGGATGGCGAGTATCAGTGGGAGGGAATAAAGAGGATAAAAACATAGGCACAGCAGGTATGACGGTTGGAGCCCCTGTGCTTAGGTAAGGGTGGATCGAGTTGAATAAAAATTGTTTATCCCTAGGACCTGTGGCTCTGAGCCATGATAAAGGAAAGGTGCGTATGAAGTTGCACATTGAAACGGGAGATGGGTTTCAGTACAGATTGGGTCATCGAACAAATTTGAAGGTGAATCGTAGCTTTGTTTTCTAGTTGAGCAAGTGCCTTCTGTTGGTGTTTATTGCAATTTTGTACGGTAAATGTTGATATTAAACGTGAATTGCAGTATGTGTGTGAGTAATATCATTTGTTTATATTTAATTTGAATACGGAAAAGGTAGTTTGGAATATTTAACTATACTTCTATTCAATATTCATAATAAAGCTTCGATTAACAAACTCCTAGTTTATGCTTTATTTTGTATAATTTATGTGAACTTATTTGGTTATTTTTCGATCATGCAAACTTATTGAAAATGCTTGCAAAAAACCCCTTGCTTTCGAAAACACTCAGTACACCTTAGGACAAACATGAAGCCATCCTAAAGTCCTTCCCCAAACCAATACGATGTTCCATCGCAAACGTTGTATTGCACAGTAATCAAACATCAGCGTATTATCTTCTAATCCTCCCGACAGGCTGACGAGAAGGGCCATCACCGAGCACAAATGTTCTAACCGACGCGACGGGGATGCTTACCAGCCTCCAGCGGGCTACACAGACGTTGAACAGCTACGGCCACCACTTCCTGCACGACAGCAGCGACACAAACGGAGACTTTTGCGCGAAAGGCGCCATACGGTGAGAACATGAACGGTGCAACTGCACACGGTCCACGATTCATCGCAAAATGGCGTGAGGTTTTGGCTTAGTTTTTTTCTCTTCTATTTGTTGCTGAAATGTAGAATATGACTATGCAATTTCGTGCAATTGAACCATGGTTAGGTGCGTCCAGTGACCGGTTTTGATACGACTTGAAGGCTCAAACAATACAACATAGTTAAACGGCAGAGACATGTCTTTTTCGATACTGTCTTTGAAGTGAACGCATGGAAGTTTGCGTTTTGATAGAGTGCACTTAAGGATTAGTGTAATAGTGGTGATAGTACTGATAGTGATTGTGGAAAATTAAAACACATTTACAAAATAAAATTAAAATCAATTGAGTTATTGAAACCTTTAAATGACGTTTAAAATGTCGATGGTCCCGTTGTAATAAGAAAAAGACGATAAATGTTGTATCACATGAAGCTGACTTCGGCTGCGGCTAAGCTAAATGGTAGATCTGATGCTTAACATTGATTTTATTACGCTATTTTTGTCCTTTTTATACCTAATTGAAACATGTTTTTTATTCTTACTTGCTAAACCTGATACGTTTTCAACATGTCGATTGATCGTTGATCGTACGCGTGGTTGCGGCATTGTTTCTGATTAGTTTAATGCAACGCAGCCAACCCGTTTCGATCGTTCGATCGAGCAAATGGCTGTGGAGGTCGCGTGGAGCAAACTAAATCCGTTTTTACTGCTAGTGACACATCCACGGTTCTATAAAGAAATACAACACCATCATTTGGGACTGTAGGATTTCAAAAGCAAAGTTAAGTATTTCTTTACGATGTGAATGATTATCATGCTACAAAATCTTTGATATTGCACGCTACTATTACAAATTATTACCTACTATTATAAAGACACTATTATAAATACAATTGATTTGAATTGAATCAGTATGTTTTGAAATCGTATTCTTTTTTTCTACAATAGCGCTATTAAATGCACAAAAACAGACTTATTTCTCTAGAAGTCTAAACAACTACCAAAATGTAGTAGAATAGTCATACTAAAAAAAACCGGAAGTTGTTTTTTATTATTTTGAATTTGCTTTAATTAACAGTAAAATCGTTGTTTCTGGAAAGATACACAGATACAGCAGTGGATTTTAGCCACAATTTATGGAAAATAATAATATTAAATTTCTTAACAATTCTCTCTCTCTCTCTCTCTCTATCTCTCTCTCTCTCTCTCTCTCTCTCTCTCTCTCTCTCTCTCTCTCTCTCTCTCTCCCTCCCTTGTTGGCCTGCTCACGATAGAGCATGTCGGTGTGACATGGCCCGCTCAACAGTAATTCTCCAGGATACTCGGTCCCTGGCTGCAGTCTCCCATCCATGTAGACACCCGATCTCCGTCAGGTCTCGCTTCTCCTGGTCCAGCCATCGAGTTCGCTGTGCTCCCCTGCGCCTTATGCCGAAATGGGGATCGCTGTCGAACACCTTCTTAATGGGGTATGAGTCCGGCATCCTCATGACGTGCCCCAGCCATCGTATCCTGCCAGCCTTCGCCACCGTCAGGATGATCGGTTCGTCGTCTCCTCCACGCTCCAAGCTCGAACTAATCGCCAAAGAAGGTCCTTAGGATGCGTCGCTCAAACACGCCCAGACCTTCGCCCGCTCGGATGGTCCAGGACTCGTGTCCGTAGAGGACCACCGGGCGAATCAATGTGCGATATATCTCACATTTCGTGCGGGCTCGAAGTCTTCTGGATCTCAGCAGTCCATGAAGCGCATAGTATGCACGATTCCCCTGGACAATACGTCTCCGGATTTCGCTGCTGATGTCATTGTCCGAAGTAACAACCGTCCCAAGAAAGAAGAACTCCTTTACTATCTCGAGATTGTCACCGTCAACTAATACACTGCTTCCCAGATGGTCTGACTCTCCGGCAAACAGGTACTTCGTCTTCGTCACATTGGTTCTCAATCCAATTCTTGCTGCTTGGCGTTTGAGTCAGGTGTACGCCTCACACACCTTCGCTGTTGTCCTGCCGATGATGTCGATGTCGTCCGCGAAGCCAAGAAATTGGAGGGACCGGTAGAGGATCGTGCCAAGGATGTCATTGTCTAGCAATCTGCATTACTAAAAATTCCAACACCTCCTGATATACAGTCAGTCCAAAAAGTATTCGCCTAGCTGAATATTTTCCAGAAAAAGGCGAATTATGGCCGCAATACGTATGGGGCGATAAAAGTAATGATGAGGTTTGATAAAGGGACCATCAATACACACGTTTTGCTAAAAAATAAGCATTTAAATAGTGCAATAGCATCCAAAATACATAAACAACTAAAAAAAGTCGTTTGATGGGCGCGCAAAAAGTATTCGTCCATCTAGCTTTTTAATTATTTACGCTGGACTAACACTACGTAGACGTGAATTAAATTTATTATTATCAATCTACTGGTGACTTCCTTCTAAATTAATGCATTTCTGTTGTTTCAATTGCACTTCAAGCGGTCAGAGAGGCACTAAAGACGGGGGAGTTAAATGATTGGAGCATGATGGCGAAAATCGTATCTTAATCCTATGCATAACCTATCCTACCCATTTTTGAAGGTTACAAAATGTATGGGAGGCCTCGTTCCTTCATTTGATCAGAGTTTGGCCATTTTTCTGACACTAATTGTGTGACAAACTGCCATGTAAGGAGCCATCCTTGACGGTTAATCTAACGAAAGAAGCGGTTTAATGTCCAAAAAATTAAATTTTGCCAACGAATCAGTGCATTTTGTGATGGCCAATAAGATCAGGAAAAGAGATGGGTCACATTTGGTTGATGGGCCATGCTGCATTTCATCGTAGCTGGTCATGTAATAGCTTGAATGAGTGAGTTGTTACAAACATGTTTTGTTTGAATAATACCGTACACAGAAAGTGGCCAAATCTGTTAAGGTGCATCAAATAATTCAGGAATTTATTTCAAATTAGGCTCTACTAACATATTAAAACATGTTTAAATCGCCAAGGTCATAAAGCCGACGTCTACCATAGCGAAAACAGTCTACTATGATGCAGCAGCAAAATCTCGTGTAACGGTAGCACCATGATGTCATGATACTAGGACTCCGTGAGGAAAGGTGCGCTAGAAAAATGATTCAAATTGATAGGAGACGAGATGGGGAAACATATTCATGCAGTTTTTAAGTACTTTGAGTCCCAGTTCTGAAAAATTTTACTTAAAATGTATCACATGTTTCAAGAACAGTCGAGCTGGAGAACATACAGAGCATTGTCATTTGCCCGAAGCACTAAACCAGCTGACACCAAACTGATGAAAATGAATTAGTAGACTCTCAACATGATATCAGTTGCCATTTTTTCAATGGAACTTGGCCACGTAGTCCGGAAATGCCATTTTTCTACCAGAGAATAATTGGAACAAGTCTTGTAGGATGTGGATACGCCTGGAGTGGATCAAAAATACGCCTTTTAAAAGGTTAAAATGAGTTCTTGCGTTGCGCAAGTAGTCATCAATAGTCATAAATGCAATAAGAAACAAGATCAGGACATTTTTTGATTCCATAACCTTTGTTTTCATACGCATATTACGCCAAAAGTCTGATAGACGAATACTTTTTGCGCACCAATCAAATGACTTTTTTTAGTTTTTTAAATAATTTAGTTGTTATTGCACTATTTTAAAGCTTATTTTTAGCAGTACGTGTGTATTGATAGTTCATTTATCAAACCCCGTGATTACTTTTACCACCCCATGCCTTTTGCGGCCATAATTCGCCTTTTTCTGAAAAATATTCAGCTAGACGAATACTTTTTGGACTGACTGTATTTACCCTGGGATATCAATGATATAATAGATCATATATATTTTATAGATTAACAATTGATTGTAAAAATAATTTCAAACAAGATACTCTACAGTGGGGTAGCTTCGTGATACAGTTGGTAACGCGCACGCCTTAACAACATGTCCGTCGTGGGTTCAAGCCTCATATGGGTCAAGCCCCCCGTAACAAGAACTGGTTATCTGGCTGCGTATTCAAACAAAAAATCTCGAAAGCTTTGTATACACCGGCATGGAAATAAATTGCATCAAAACGCGGATCACCTAAAAATATTTATGATGTTGAGCTCTTAGCTAAGTTGTAATCATACATACCCAATCCAACGACAGGCTTACCTAGATCGGCTAAAATTGTTGCGTGAAAAAAAGAAGAATAACTAGAACTCATTTGACATGTTTCGATCGTTTGTACAAGATATTATATTTTTAACAATATAAATTTAATTGAACTATCCGAATGATGCCAATTACAAATCAAACCCATACCCATACCTTCGGTAATCCGGACAAAGCAGTGCAAGTGTTCGTTGTCAACAAAACACGAACCGTGCGAATCGAATTGTGGTGGAAAATTGTATCAGTAATTGAAATTAGTTCCATCGATTAGCGCCATATCGATGTCACTGAGCAACCGGGGCCCGCTCGAGCTAAAACCATCCATTTAACACTTGTTCGCTCCAGAAACAAGCGTCTGTAGGGTGAGGGTGCAAGCCAACACGATCACACAGCAACCCCCATGTGACGAGTGTAGAGGTTGAAACCATCCAAGAATGGCATTTTTAAATGGTCCATCACCGTCACGGTATTTACAGCGCGTAAACCTGAATGTGTCCCGTGTGTCGTGAACGTTTTCCCCCAAAACAGGACAAGAAGAAGGACCGGAAAGAACACTTCGACCCATCGCCCCCTTCCCTTTCTGTACCCCGGAGTAATGGAAATGGTCCATCATCTGCCGTGGCGTAATCGTTCCGAATGGTTATTTGAGTAGCATAAAATTTACCGTACCCAATTCGTGTAAGGAGTGTATTTTTTCGCGCCTCACTTTGATGGTTGACGTATGGCTTTGCGAGAGGCGGACGGTTTGGGATTTTATGCGAGCGGTTTACGGTTGGGGAAGGATGTACAGCGGTCTCTTTGCTCGGTGCACGTGTGCGAAGGGTTCGAAGAAGTTTGGTCCAAATAGCACAGCTACTGCTGGCCGCACAGCTTCGCTCAGGATCAGATCAGAGGGTTACGCTTTTATGGTGCTTTATGTGCTAGGGGTACAAATTTCTCCGTAATGTTATGCAGCATTAGACTAGTTGACCCGTTTACGACGACATCATTTGGGCAGCGCGCGAGTTCTTTACGGGGGGCGCTGGTGTACCGATCAAACGAGACACCCTTTGGCTTCTTCTACCTGTGCTGTCCACTGTATTGCCGTTCGTTGAACGTAGCCCACACTACCATTGCTTTGCTCTGAATGGACGAGGTGTTTGCTTTTTAGTGTCGGTCTTAAAATGCTGAACCACGCGCACCCGGGCGCCTCCATCCTCTCTCTCTCTCTCTTCATGCCCTCATTTGGGCTGCGTTGCAAAAAGTCACATCAGTTTGGAAATTTTATTGGACACGTCGCGTTCTATGTCAATAAATTCGCTTACTTCACCGGTTGGGGAGTGTGGCACCGTTCGTCTAGGTCCTCCGGATGGAGATCTGTAGCAAAGCGAAACGAACAAGACAGATGAAAGCAGGAAAAAAAAGGTAAGAATCATTCCGTTTACCACCACTGGGGAGGCGGACAGGAACGGGATGATACGCAAAATTCCAAATTTGTCACGGCTCGGAACAGGTGACGCGCTTCGATTGCGCTAGAGGACCGCAGGACCTTCTGATGGTGCTCAAACGAAGAAAGCGCTTTTCGAATGAAAGTGTGTGTGCCCGCGCGCGCTTGAGAGAGAAAGAGAAGGCAAGCACTGGTGGTGAGGTTTGGTTTGGATGTTTTGTTTCCGCTATTCTCTCCCCTGCTGGCAAATCCAAGAACCCCCTGGTAACGGAGGAGGGGTGTATGCTTTTTTTTTGTTTAGCCAATTCGCTTCCATATCCTTGCGTAACCCCTGGTAACGGATGGTGTCACTTGTCGGAGGGTTTGACATCGGGGCAAGCGTTGCGAATGGCGATGCTGATTCGGCGATGCTGTGTGTGTGTGTGCGTCCACATTTGAGGCAGACCGACGTTGGTAGAAAGAAAGCACGGCACGGCTAGGTTGAACGGAGGGAAATTTTACGATTTTTCGGTGGTAACACGTGCAGACAATTGGAACCGAGCTGGGCGCACCCTTACACGACGGCCGATGGTGGTGCATAATTTTTGATGTGCTGCAGTTTCGCCCTGACACAATTATGCCATCACGATTGGGTTGGTTCTGCGTAGCGTGAGCTATTTGTGCGAGGTATCAGCTTTGTGTTAAAGTTGTGTTTTCTTATGTTTTGCGACGGTAGCGGTAGTAGGCTGTTGCGCATTGTCATAGGACCGATCGGAGCTGGTCTGGCGAAAGCGATATTGAAAAGTGGGAAAAGATTCCGGGGCAAAAGGCTTTAATGTAGGTCGTTTGTATGCAGCTCTCGTAGTTATGGTTGTATTATGATGGTTTTCTATATTTCCGACGTGTATAAGTCTGGCAGTGTGTAATCAAGATATTTGTGATGTAGAAAAAGGAATGCCGGAATGGAGGTCGTTTTATTCGTTTACCTCCTAGGTTTTTAGAACACAAAAACATAAAAATTTAGCCGGTTCTTATAGCTCTGCAGTAATTTGTATGTTTGAGAATTGTAGCAAACCAATTGAAATATTAACGGTTAAATGTAATTGTTGCGCATGCGAATATAAATGTTTTTCTTTACCAATTTGCTTATCCGAAACCAAGTAACCATTATTTTATCCTTACAAATTCTTCCACGTAAGATTTTTGAGTAAGATTTTTTTTGGAAATCCTAACAATCCAGTCCGTGCGGATAATCGGGTAAACGTGCAAGGGTAAAATTTGGTATAATAGTAGGCTTTGATTTCAATAAATAGAGATTCAAACTAGTGATGTGCTATATGGAGCGCACCCACGACTGCGATCCGACTCCGGCTATTGTTAGTTCGATTCCGACTCCGACAAAATGGGACCACTAGATTCGCCCGGAGTTGGAGTCGTTCGGAGTCGTCACGAGTCGTCCGGAGTCGTCCGGAGTCGTCCGGAGTCGCTGGAGTCGGAATCGTCTGGAGTCGTTGAACGACTCCGAACGACTCCGAACGACTCCGAACGACTCCGGACGACTCCGGACGACTCGTGACGACTCCGAACGACTCCGAACGACTCCGAACGACTCCGGACGACTCCGACTCCGGGCGACTCCGGGCGATTCCGGAGGACTCAGGGCCTTTTCGGACGATTCCGAACGACTCCGGATATTGCAGCGCGCACCTACCTTCCGGAGTCGATTCCGAATTTATCGGAGTCGAATCAGAGTCGACTCCGGATTTTTGCCTACTTTACCCATCTCTAATTCAAACGCAGAAGTTCTTGGAGTTAACACCTTTAATACAAAGCCCCTGAATTTCCTAGCTAAACACCCTCTTACGATTGCATAGGCTTCCCGACCTTTAGATCAGAAGCAACTAGCGGGAAGGACTGTTTAGTAAGCAAAGTGTCAAAGACTTTGTCGAAAAGTTCGCTGTTTGTTTCTTCTCCGTTTCTGCGTCTATTGCTAAGGACCAATCCTTCGCGTGACATGCCGGAGATGCTCGGTTCGTAACATTTTTTTTTTAATTTTTAATTTTAAACTTCCCGATAATGTATGGTATTCAACTGATTGTTCCATAACTAGCCTCTTGTACGAGCATTAACGAGGCGTAAATCATATAAAGTGTTTTTTTTATATCATACTAATGACATATC
Source organism: Anopheles merus (assembly GCF_017562075.2). NCBI lineage: Eukaryota > Metazoa > Arthropoda > Insecta > Diptera > Culicidae > Anopheles > Anopheles merus. The sequence goes on along the minus strand of NW_024427627.1, from coordinate 80,514 downwards.
TAATGACTAATGACTAATATCATATCATATCATATTTAAAGTTGTCCAAGAATGTAGCATACAAATTATACTAACATTTTATGAATTTATCCTCATTTTACTCATATAAACACCGCTCTATCGTTTGCCATAACTTTCTAAAAACATTTCGGCGAATGTTTAATTGAAATCATTGAATCTGCGAGCAATTTCCACAATTGATTCAAATAAAAAATAGAACACTTCATCCAACATCCGGCAGTTTTTGCAGCTTTGCGTCTGTGTTTTATTGCCAACCATTTCGGCTGGTGCTGTGTTGTCTGCCTTCGGGCTACAAATCAGTTGACATCAAACGATTGTCCCGTCCGAAAACACGTGACCTTTTAATAAGGCCAAGCCAAAGTGGGACCCAGCGCAACGACGAACCGTTGGTACAAGGCGACAACCCACCGTACAAGGCGACGGTGGGATAATGCTGGAAATTGTGTACCCGGCGGACAATCCAATCGACCGCCCCTGTCCCCTATCCCAAAAACCTCCGCCACCGAGCAGACACAGTAAAGCTGATACAAACAATAAATTCATCACTGCGCCACAAAACTAGTCCGGGATTTTATATTTATTTACCTTTGGTGGCTTTGGTGCGCTGCGTTGATCTTTTATTTTTACGACCCCGGTCATGTCAGCCGATGGCGATGAGCTGGTGTGTCTGTCACTTGTCGAAGCTGGTAAACAAACAAGGGCTGACCAACACCCCGAAGCCAACTGCGATGGTAGAAAGGGCGCATCAAAAAAGGCATCCCACGCCGTTCCTGAGCGGCGGGCGAAGTGACTATCGTAAGTAAATATCGAATTGTTCAATTGTCATTGATGCATCGTGGTTCGTGGTGCGATCTTTCATCCGAAATTCGAAACGGGGCTACAGTGTCCTGTGGACATCGGTCCGTGTAATAATAAGCAGGGCGAGTGTGTGAATCGGACGAAATGAGTTAGCGCTTGGCTAGAGGGGTAAGGTAAAATAAACATTCGACAGTAGGAAGAGTTGCAGGGTAAATACAAATCACGGTAAGTGTGCGAATTTCGCACCGCGTGGGACCCAGACACTCATGGCAGTGTGCGACAATTCTGTTCCCTTTTTTGAAAGGCATTTCTCATAACAATATCATACAAATGAAGAGCATCAAACGGTTGGCAGTTCACGATGTATTTTAATGTGAAACAACATAACGTTCTTTTACTTCTTTGTCAGGCCCAATTTGATCTGCAAAAGCGTGTTTTTAATTTATCTACATTTATGCCTACATTAACTCTGGAGATCTGGAGAACCTTATTTCAAACTATGGAATCCTAATCCTATTATTCTAACTTTGTTGTGTTGTGTATCAATCATTACTAGATATTTACCAATTCATAATTGCATTTATGCGCTTCGAGATCGCATAACAAAGTATGGGTTTCCACAATTGTATTCATGCACATGAATTTTCAGAGGTGCATTAATCCCATTTCAAATCAAATCTGCAAAGAAGCATGTATCTCTAAAGATTCATAAATCTGTAAAAAAAATCATAAATCTCCCAACAAACAAGAATCTCAATATTTGACTAAGACTATTAAGATTCATGAAATTCCAAGTAGTCATTAACCTCTTATTATTTTGAATATTAAGAAATTCATAATCACGAATCTGGGTGGTAATAGATTATTCGTATGTTAAAAAGTATGATTTTATGATCTACCTTTGAATGTTATTAATTCTTCCTCAGTTTGCGCGACAAAATTGTTGGAGTAGAGCTTTTGCATCATGTTGGTTCAGAACATTTCGATGGGACACGCAGCTGGGGGATGTTGCACCAGTTTGCGGACTAGGGTGTCACTTCGAAATTCTACCAAAATTCACCTGAAATGATCGCATTGAGTTTAGGCGTTAGCAGATGTGAAGCCAATGGGTGCAAGTTCTGCTTCCTGATATGTTTGTTCATGAATTCCAGGTACTATATTACTGTTTGCCTGTCTCGTGGTATAGTCGTCAACTCGATCGACTTAACAACAGCCTGTCATGGGCTCAAGCCCCTGTTATGAAGGTAGTGGAGGAGCAGAGTTAAACCAAGCTTCTGATTTCCGCTTCACTGCGTTATCACTTGTAATTGCAGTGTCCCGAATCGTCGGATTTTTTTCTGCTATTTTCACTTCTCTTGCATTACACGCAATTGAAACCAATTATGTATACTTTTTCGTGTGTAGACTGGCAGGATCACCATGTTATGATGGTAGTGGAGGAGCAAAGTTAAACCGATCAGTTTGGTAGTTCGATCAAGAAAAAATTCATTTATTCATGGATACAGGGTTGTGACTTAACCCGACCTAACTTTACGTAACTTAACGAACTAATCTAATTTAACGAAACTAAACCTAACCCGTTACGTTGCACAGTAGATGCGTCCCACACCTTCACACCCCGAATGGACCGTGTCTCCATATGGTAGGACTGACTATACTACTATGGATAACCAATGCGTCACTGAAAGCCAAGCCCACTAGTGGTTCAGACAGGCCTCGGCCGACAATGGTGGTTGTGCCAAATTTCACTTTTTGGACAGTTGCATCGATCTCCCGGCCAAGCGAACGCATCGATGTAGCGACTTTTCCTTCGGTATTCATTTTCAGCATTATTTGGAGCTTCTTGTCACTCAGATTTTTCGGTCATTCCCGGACTTTCTTGTGATGCTCTGATTGTTGTCTAATAGTGTCAAGATGTTGTAGATGCCAGTACAGGTTATTACGAAGTGCACAAACGGCCGCATGGAGTCCGTTTTTAACACTACGTGGTGCAGTTATTTGATCGCGCACGCTTCTAACTGAAGTTTCTTTACTTTTTTTGCCATCACGGTTAGAGTGCGGTTGAAGATAGAACCATGAAAAATAATTTATTATCCATTTTTTATAGAATCGTTATTGCATTTTCGGGCCACGTGGTCAAGTTCCATTAAACAACTAACAACAGATATCAAATTGAGAGTCTTTATTGCTAACAACAAATGTGTGTATTGTGTGTCCCTTTATTACACCACAACATTACTTTTACCGACCCATGCCTATTGCGGTCATAATTCAATTTTTGCTGTAAAATATTCAGCTAGAAGAATAGTTTTTGCACCTACTGTCCACTCACTGTGATCTTCGGATGAGAGATCCTCGAATGAGAATCTTTAGAGATTTAAGTTTCTTTGAATATTGATAAAATTGGGTTTTTAGGATTCAGATGCGAAGATTCACTTAATCCCTTAAAATTAATCCCGCTTCACACATCTGAATCACTCAGGCTTATTCTATTTTGAGTTCGATTCGATTCGACTCATGACAATGCATTCCAAAAATAACTTTTACATAAAAATATCTTTAAACTACTCATGTAAATGCATTTTTAATCGAGTGACATACACAGTCACACATATTGCAACACGTTTGCCTTTAATTTCTTTTAATCCTCGGCTCTCCATCTCTACTCAAACACAAATGGCTATTTAAACACCCAAATTACCGTGCATCAACTGTGCTGTAAATGAAGTGCACGAATTCATTTCCCCCAAATGACACTGGTCACAGTAATGATTATTATCGTTTGCGAAACTCGCTGCAAAGGTCCGGCTTAAAAAAGCCAAATATAAAATAAAGATAAAACACCAGGGCACCAAAGCTAGCCACCGCCATCGGGTCGGTCCGGCCCCATAAAACGCACTCACATCCATTACCGTTTTTATCACTTTCACCCAGCCAAAAAGTATAAAGCAGAAAGTCATCCTAATGTGATAACGATACGAGCCCCCGGTGAGGAGTGAAATGGTTCGAGCAGATCACATCGCAAACGGTGGTCTATGTGTAACATCTTGACTTTGGTTTGGTCTATTCATTTTCCCGGGGCTTTTAAAAGGCACAGAGAGGGAGAGAGAGAAAAGAAGAGGAAAAGAAACCAAAACCATTATGGTTCAACGTGCGCTTGAGGCAACGCAAGTGTCCGTGAATGCTGCATCTTGAAATTTGTGTGGCACTGATTATCCAGCCCGTCCATCAAGGAACGGCCACTGGTCAACCGAAATGGAGGGGAGAAGTAGCGACGGTTCCAAGCTTTATCGTTATCGCTTCGTTTATTTTTATTGAACCATTTCGATCGCTTGGTTGATAAATCGGATCCCTTTGCCTTTTTAGTTGGGATTTTAGGTGGGGCCGGCGGCCCTTTCCGAAACCCCTCACGCCAGCTTGAAATTTTCCGACAAATCGGATATGTTTCGTGAAAATGGTGGCCCTAGTTGGGTGATATTTTTATGATCTACCATCGTTTATCCTCATTCGGTTCCGTACGGTCAGTGTGTGGTGTGGTCAATGGCGGATGAAGGGATCCTAAGAAACAGTTTGGGGGAAATATCCCCAACGCCCCCCCCCCCCCCCACGCGCAGAGGACTCCGAAGCTACTAAATGTGAAGAAGTCAGGAATTTTTCTTACGTTACTTTCAACTGTGCATCCCTCACAGGACATAGAATGAGTGGGTCGTCGTCGAATTCGTCGAAGACCCTTTTGGTAGATGTTGGATATAAAAATTAGTGCGTCCCGATACTATACAACCCCTTTCTGCAATGCATGGAGAAAAAAGGGACACATTCCTGATGTTGCACCACATTGTTGTTGTTCGGGGAAAAAGGGAGGATATGGGAAGGAAGCACTAAGCAGCCGTAACAAATCGTCTAGTAAATGGTGATTCTTTTGCGTTTTTTTATGACGTGTGCAAGAGGGTGCCAGAGAGAGAGGTAGAGCGATGTTAAAGTGGGGAGGATTCGGAATCTGCACGAGCAGAAGCAACCTGGAGTACAGTTCGAACGAGAATGGAATCCTTGGAATGTGCATCGTTTGCTTATTCATGCCACCCGGTCGAACAATCCACTATTCACTAACGACAGCGTAAGGGTTCTATATGTGCGGTAAGGACGATCTTTCTTTCCGTCTCTTTCTCTCTGTCTTTCCCTTTCTATTTCTGTATTTTTTTGGTTTGTAACGGCTTGCTAAGATCTTTTGCTGGCTATTGAACCCTTCCATTCGTGTTCGCCAGAAACTTTGCACGAAAAATGGAATAGTCATACCTTTTCTCTTTATTTCTCGTGCCTCGGGGTTTCTTCGTGCTCGGATGCGGAGAAATCCGGACACAGGCAGGGAAGCGCCCTTGTTTGCATCGATAATTAATGACATTCCGCGAAGTTTTCACCGTTGACCGAGCGTGTAAGCGTTGGTGGCTAGGGGAATGATAAATCCCATGCTGTAGAAACATTACGGTGAAAACGTTAGGAAGCAATAGGTTGAGAAGCATAGATCGAAGTGTTTACCCAATGGATCGTTTCCAAATGTGGATGGCTTTCGCTGGCTTGTTCATCAATCAATTAGTAGAATTTGTTTGCTAAATCGACCAATCGACCATCGACCCGCATTTGCACGAAACAATGGTAAAAGATGTTAAATTGGCTAATGTATTGTGAAAGATCATCATGGAAACAACCTGATGAAACATTAAAAAATTATCAATTAATAGGGGCAAAATGTCAAAATTATAATTAAAACTTTTAACTCATTCTCCAACATAACAAATTGTTGGGTCTTGTGTTCTTGAGAAAGTGTTTTCAATAAATAAAACAAATATTAGGAGAATTATTAACCGATTGATTTGATGTTATTACCATTTTTGTTTTGGAAATTTTACAAGACTTGTTCTAGACTTTTATTTAAAATATGAAGTTTCTGTTTCAGCATCTTAGTGAGACATTTTTAGCCAAAAAAATTTTTTTCTCAGGACAATCACCATTTCGTAATTAAATGAGAGTTTCAAAATCCTACTAAAAACTTGTTCAACTCCATAAAATTGATGTTCATCAATCAATTTTTTGGTTCAAACGGCTTTCAATATTTTTTTATTGAGTGAGTATTGCAAAACGCATTACTTTACGCCAGGACTCCACAGAGCATAACACGGAGCGCAACATAACAACTGACAGCTGCCAAACGCTTCAGAAAACGCTTCATTGCTGGTATCATATTTTGCATATCCTTAGTAGGCCGCTCATTGCTCGTAGAAAAACTACCAGCCTACTGCGATGACCGACAGTTAATGAAACGCTTTACCTCCTTTTCAAAGCATTTTGTGAAGCGTTTGGTAGCTGTCAATTGTTATGTTGCGCTCCGTGTTATACTGTGTGGAGTCCTGCGGTTACAGCACTTTGTATAAAGGGATATACAGTCGTTGCACGCTAAATTTAAGGCAGCAGTCGGCAAACTTTTCAAGTAGAGGGCAAGAAATATGAAAATAATTTATTTTTATTGACTTTTGTAATTTTTGTTTCTTAGGAATTTTATTTTCCTAGATTTTTTTTCAGAAACATCCACTTTCCCACACTCGATCGAATTGGGGAACGATCGTAGCGATTGTTAAAATGACTTAAAATTATGGTTTCCTTGGATATTTTTTGAACAATTTGCCATATTGTATGCATAACTGAGCAGGATACTCATGAAATAAATTAAAGCAACTGTTTTATCTAGGCAACGGCAATTATCGTTCCTCTTCCATCAAGTTTGTTAAAGTAGAGTGCGTTAAAGTATGATTAATCAAAAACAACAAATAAAGAACAATCTTGATACTCCTCTTGATATACCATCTTGATATACCCCTCCTCTCATGCCGCTAAAATTATAATAAATATTCTGGGGATGGCATACAAGCCCTAACGGCTGAAAAATAACGTATATTTAGCAGCCTTCAAAATGCTTTATCAACAAATAATGATATACCAGATAACACACCAACCGGTTTCTTATAAAAAGGACTTTGACGGCAAATGTAAGAAATAATGTGTGTGTGTGTGTGTGTTACACACACAGGAAATTTAACCTCGAGTTCGACCATAATGATAAGCCCTTCAATTCATATTACGACTATCAAAGTAAAAAGAGTACGACGGTATGAAATGATGTCATACTAAAAGATAGTCATTAATTTGCGAATCCCATCTTTCCAAATCAGGTAAATCATTTCGGGCCCGGATTGAATGTTATGGCGGGCGGCATTTGGCCCGCGGACCGGACTTTGCCGACCGCTGCATTAAGATCACTTTAGACCTTGCGTGAAAATGAACGTGAAATTATAGTTTTTGCTATTTAATTAATTAATTCAATATGTTTTACAATCTCAATTGTTGGAGAATTTCATATACTTTCTTTTACTTTTTTTGTGTACTGCAAGCCATATTCTAATTAATATTTCATAGAATCTGGCAGAAAACCGCAAAATTTCACGTTCAATTTCAGTGGAATAGTAATCCGGGCTTAAGCGACAAAAAAATATTTTAATTTAGCGGCAACGACTGTAAATGTGTGTAGCAAATTTGTAAGTAAAGCAAATGTCTAATTTACTTTTGAGTGTGTACATGTTACAAGATAATTGTTTGATTTAAAATTTCGTATTTTTTTAAATGCGGATTGTAAATCTATGCTTAAAACAATTAATTCCAATCTGTTATTGTAGCATATTGTTACATAATTAAGTCATTGTTTTATTAGAAGTTTAAAATTAAATCAAAATATTTAATGTAATAAAATAAGTTAATAAAGCAATAAAAGTTAGGAATAAGACTAGTAAAATCAAGCTCTACCATTGTCGTTCTTTCTAGCTTCCAAATGTATTGCATACTTACCACAAATTGTAGAATGAAAACTTTTAAAATGTTTCAAGAAAAACGTTAAGAAAAAAACACAATTAAAAGTCTGATAGTTTGAATAGTTACCACATGATTGTTATTTTCTTATTACACATCAATCGTACTGAACGTAGAACGGAACTCTTTTTTGCAGATTGTTGTTTTCTTGAAATTTTGCTACATTCACTTTACTGTGTGAGCGTGTAATTTGATGAAGCTCTGTACAAAAGCTACCAACGCTAGCATCATCGAACGGTACGGTGCACGAAAGAGTTGATATTTTATCGGTTTTCTCACTCGTCTCACTCAAACCTCAAACTGTTTTGTTGCAATAAAAGGTCCCACCATTCACCGATGTCACCTTTCAATGACCGATGTTATTCAACCGCATGATAATTGACAGTATATGCTTGATTCACTACGATGTGTCAATGTCGAAATCAATGTCCTTTGGGCTTGCTTGTGGTCACCTTTACCAACCCTTTACGCACCAGTGGATGGTACAGCAAATTGACGGATGACAATTTGATACTGTTGTGCACTTGTGACGCGGAGAGCTGTTTATACGATTAGGTAAAGCACTGTACTGCTGGTGTTTATTTATTTACAGTGGATACTGCGCTGTTTGCTTAAAGCACGGGAGTGAATAAAAAAAGGTAGTTTTTATGCAAAGCAAAATGGTTATTACGGCTGGATAGATTATAACGATAAATAAGCAACAAAACACTTTCCAAGTTATGTGCAACCAAACTTTCACTTATTGAAATGAAAGAAATTTCCGCTTTTAGTCCACCATGCACATTATCATTTGTCTGATTGCATTTTTGCTGTTTTACTGCAACATTTTCTGCCTCCACTGTATACTGCACTGCAGCTCATCCTTCTTACATTACGCTCTCTTGCTGCTGCTGCTGTTGTTGTTGCTGTTGCTGATGGTGCTGCTGTTGTTGTAGTTGTTGGTGCTGATGCTGATCTAACAAAGGATTGCACATTCCGACCATGTGCTGTCCCATCCCTCCCATGTTGGGGCCACTGTTTGACGGTGCCGGGAAATGATGCGGTGCCATTACCGGTTGCTGCAATCCCGGGTGTTGCAGATGCAACTGATTCGACTGCTGCTGTGGGCAGGCCGAACCATTGGGCGTTGGACGATGTTGATTACCACCGGGCGGCGTACCAGGATGTCCGGTCGGGGTTGATGGGCAGGAGATGGGATTTTCCTGGTTGCAAAAGTACGAATTCTGCATCGAGTAGAGCCGATCGATGGGATTCACCATGGGACCGACGGAATCGTGGGGCGTTGGGCACCCGGTACCCGGACCCCCATTTCCGTTTCCCCCATTCAGTGAGGAGGCTAGCTGTTGCAGCGAAACACCGTAGTCTAGCGGGGGTCCGTTCGCGGTCAGCATTGGGGTCGTGTCGAGTGTCATGTTTTCCGTCTTTATACCTGCATTTCCATGGTGTTCTGTTTTCGTAGCACAATAGATAGGCAAAATTAAAGGGTTGGAAAAGTGGTTAAATTTGATAAAAAGTTGTCCGTTTAGATAAGGATAGTGATTCTTTTATTTTGGTCGAACTTTATGTGTTGAAATAGATTTTTGTTATATTTGATTTAAAAAAGCGATTGCAATAAAACCACCGACAAACCGACGTGACACTGGCGTTACAAAAGTGTCCCACACGAAAGTACTGTCATTCACCAGTGAGGCGAACACTTCTGTCAAAGTAAACTCTGTTCACTGCTGCTTCGATGTAAACAACTTTTCTAAATACAAATGGCAAAGGAAGTGTGAGGCAAGATTTTGTGAGAATTATTGGACAAAACACCCAGGAAAATCATTTTATAAGTTTCCAAATCAATGCAAAAGATGTGAGAAGTACATAAAACAATATGCATTGGAATTTGCGAAGAAAAACAAAAGGGGGTTTAGCAGTTTCTTCTCTGTGTCAGTGTAGTAAGCGAATCATTATAGAGATGGCGCTAGTGTTTAACGTATTTTCATTTGAAATAAGGAGACAACTTTTGAAGCTCATTTTGTTCGAAGTGTCACGTCGGTTTGTCGGTGATAAAACCTCCCATGTATTGAAAATCATATCGAAGGCATTGAAAATGATTGTGATCAAGGTGGAATGTATAATGCGGTGTAGTTATAGCGCTTTTGGCGATCCCCCCCCCTGGGCTCCGATTTTGACAGATGGTTTTCCGCTTGTATATGTATTGATGGATTGTTTACGTTTTGCATGGTCAATATTTGGTGGAGATCAATTTGGGTGAATATTTTAGTTTATTAGAACACAGCCCGTGATTTAAAATGGAAATTTTCCTTCGAGAACTTGAAGCGTTCGCCAAACGCGGAAAAATAACTGTCAGTTTTCTTCGTCGATTCTTCTTCCACCTAGCTGTCAAAACGGACTTATAACTTGACCTGATATCTTTACGGTCCTTGATTGTGATAGAAATAGAACCAGTGACAGCTTTTGAAAACGGAGGTGAATAATACTGGTCACATTCAAGGTGTAGCCACTACAGGATAGACTACAGGTGAGTACTTTGCCTCAAATTTGGTAGCCTTCTTCTACTTCTATTTGACGTAACGTCAACGTAACGTTTCTATTTACCTTGGTCATAATAATGGGGCATATGAAATGTGCCGGCAGTGTGCGTTTTGGTTTGTTAAATTTGGAAACTAAGCATTACCGTGAGTAGTACTATTTTTTGGTGTATATATTATTATTTCAACGCTTAAAGTGGATGCCTTAAAGACTAATGCCTAAGTAACTTTCGACTCCCTAGATGTCAAAAGTACTTTAGATGGACCAACCTGCAGTAATTAATGGACATTGGTCTCTTTATAAAAACACAAAGCCAAGTATGTTGCAAAAGTTTTGTGGTTGCTATGAGAACAAATCGACTCTAAATAATTGAAGAATGAGTGCCCCAGTCTTGATATAAAGTGGGATCATGTCTGAAGTATTTGAACATAATCTATTTAAATCACTTTTGATGACACCATAACATTGTAAATAAAAGCAATCATGTCTCAAGGCCTAAAAACGAGTCAAGTATTTAGGTAGACTAGTACCAAGGAAACTTTGTATGTGGCTCTGTTATGAATGTTTTGATACTTTTTGGCGTAATAGCTGTAGTTGATCTAGAGATATGTTTGTCATTAATGATCTTAGCTATCTTAGCAATACATAAAAATATCATATTTTTGTTATTATTATCACACTTTCATACAATACGAAATAATGATATCTGTCAAAAATAATAAGAACAAATCTATCCAGAAATGAATAAAATCCCAAAAATAATGGGAATGATCTTTATGCATAATGCGCGGTGTAATATTTATGTTGCAACTGGTTCAATAATTTTATTTATAGAACCATTTGCGAATAATTTGATTTATAGAACCATTTACTCGCCTCACCATCATCTCCCCCTATCGCACATACCCATTTGTTCGGAATCATATTTGGTGATCTATTTTTAGGACAACCTGTTGTTTACGGGCAACCCTCCGGATGCATTTGCCTCTGTGCAAAGGTAGTCCAATTTATTCAATTTCCTCGAATGGCTCAACCAACCCACCTTGCTGGTGGCACTATTTGTATGGCTAACAGCACGATGTGGCCACATTCTCACATGCCGATGTGGACGTGGGCTCTCCCTGAAGATGGTTCATAATGTTTCGGGATCAACATGAATTGTGATGGTGTAAAATTATTTCACATTCAACGTAAAAGATGCGCCACCTTGGAAGAAATGTTGGGTTTTGCTGCAGATTATCGGCGGGGTTATGGTGGGTGATACAACACTTCCGGGGTACGTACTATCACGATTTGTGCTAAGGCAAGCACCTCACAGACAGTGTTAAATCACATCAACACACAGAACAGTTAGGAATGGTCCCTTGTCTTACAGGGTTTTTACGGTGAGCCGTAGGATTTCTTACGAACGGGGAAACGAGAGAATCTTTGTTTTTGTACACACCCAGCTCCGACGATCAGCTTTAAGTTTTTGGCCAGTTTTTTTTTTCTCCTTCATTCCACCCGATGGGATGTAGTAACTATGGGTGGGCTGGTGTGAGAAAATCCTGTGCAACTTAATAAATCACAACATCATCCTTCCCTTCGTTGGCTTTGGCGTCCGACGACACTGTTGCTGGCAGGGAGGGGGACCACATCTCGGACAAAAATCCTACGGGCTTAAGCTCGTTTATGATGGAGTAAGCTTCGATCCGATGGAAAACGAGCAACGCGGGCCAGTCTGCCGGAGAGGAAGGATGGCCAAAAGCGCGGCAGTGAAACGAATAATGTTGTAGGGTTTGCTTCAAACGATAGCTTCTTCTGTAAAACGATGAATCTTCGTCCATTTCCTGAGCATCTGCCGGCGCATTGGGCCAACGTTGGTAAAACCACCACAGCCCCAACGGAAGAAGCGGCAGGCTGCAAGGTGTTTGTCTGTGGCTTTGTGCAAGCGTGTGTGTGTGTATCGTGTGGAAACGCGCCATGAATTCCTTTGCTAATACCTTCGGTAAATAGCGTCGCAAGACTTTCCTTTCTTTCTCTTCTAGTACCTCTCTCCCTCTCTATCTTCCAGCGTACAAGCGCCAGTTGGGGATCTTTTCTATTCTTTACCGTCTTCAAAGCTTTTTCAAGGATGTGGTGTATACGCTACGGAATACGAGCAGCATCAAGGGAACAGGAAAAAGGGGCGGCCATCCTTTTGCCGATAACCAGCGCATACAGGAAAATCCCGTTGCCAACACACAAACCAGTTGGGGGCAGCGCCATATTCGAACTGTAGTCGGTGGTAGAAACCCCATTGAGAAAAAAGGGACGAATCATTCCCGTCCCATCCTGTTTCCCTTCCTGTTTTGAGATGGGAAGGAATTTTCTTTTGGAAGCATTCTTTTCTGAACCTACCAAGGGGTTCGTTCAAGAGAAGCGAAACGGTGTGTGTGTGGGGGGAAGTAGGAAAGGCATAGTGGAATGCTTTTTTTTTGAGAAAGAAGGCAGCTCATGAAACGAGCGACGGTTCACCACCCACCGGGACCGGACTGGGAGCAGTTAGTAGCCAAATCCTACGGGAAGGATGTCCGATGTCTGAAGTTGTTGCACGCGGGAAATTCGTGTTTGCGCTTCGCAGTAGGCGGTGGAGGATTGGGTGGTTTGGTGGTCTTTTTTGCCCCGAACAGCAAAGCGAACACGATGAGCAATGACTGAGGCTGGGGTATGAAAGGTAAGGAAATGTTATTGATTTTTTTCATAGTTATCTTTCCACGGTTTGGTGGGTGATATCGGAAGTACAGGTAGCATGTTGGCTCGCAGTGAAGATAGTACAATGTTTGAGCCAACATTTGAATATAATATAACTACAGCTTTAAAGCTATTTCAAGACATTACAGGCAATTATAATTATAGTGAAGTATCTATAACGCTTCAGAGACGGCTAACAATATCTACGTCTTGCTATGGAATGTCCATGACAACAACTGACATTGTCTGTCTTAAACAATCAATTCATCTTGAAAAGACTAAACCTTAGAGAGATTTCACTGTTTAATCATTACAATTAAAATAATGATTAAAAAGAGAAACAAAGATGGATATAGATAAGCAATATAGTTTAAATGAACGAACCTTCAGAATGATGCTCTGAGCTTGTTAAACAGTACACTTTTAAAGTTGTAATTTAAACACTTTCACTACGAAACGAGACTCAAACCTAACCGAATCAACACTTCCAAACAATTTCCTGGCACGTAAATTATGCACCTTAAGGTGTCGATTAAGGCGGTGAAAACTTTTCAACTTTTTTTTTGCAATCTTATTTTCTGTTTTTGTTTTACTTTATTATGCAAGGGGATAAGGAAAACAGAATAAAACTTTGAAACAAACCCAAGATCAACAATTTTTTTGTTAGCAGCTCCAGCAAACAAGCAGCAAGTAAAAGTTTTCCAACATTCTTATGCCTGGCGTTCTTGTTTTAGTGCTCTTGTTGATCGTTTTCTGTTGGTTTTAGTAGTCTACCAGCACCGTGATTCACAAAACTGTCGTTCTTAAGATGGAAAGAATATGGACGGAAATGTCACGAATTGTACATCGGTTTTTTTATCTCCGTCAGCACCAACTTTCGTTCCTTCTTGCACGGTGACACCAACTGGCAAACATAGAGATCTAGGCGCGTTTGATCGGAAAACTTGCTTCAAGTAAGACAACAATGGCCGAGCATATGAAGCAAAAAACGGTAACAGTAGCGATGGAATGCGTTCGAGTGGCGGAAAATTGTCTCCATGACGGTTTCGCGAAGCATGAACGAAACGAAAAACCCCGTGAAGATGTTTGGGTTTTTCTTTCAGATTTCTTTTTGTACGTTTTCCACGATAACACAAAAGAATTCGCTTCTCTATCGTAGCGAACCAAAAGAAAGAAAAGAAAAGAAAAAATGCCAAGATGTGATCAATTCTTCGAATAGGCAGACTAGGCGTCCGGCAGTTAGGGTATGGCGTGAAGCCCCGAGCATGGCGCAAGATTTTGCTTTCGAATGGGGAACGAAGCACACACCAATAAGTATGGAAAAGAATTCAATGAATTTTACGTTTGCAAGAGTTTCAGTTGCTACAAACAGTCGTAGCTAGGGTGGAACCGTTTTTCAGTTCTAATTTCCTCCCAGCATAGTATCAAATTAAAGTGTAATAATTGATATGGAAATGGGCTAAGCTAAACAGATGTTTAAAGCCTTAAATCGTAGGTCTGTGATGGTAAAGGCATGACACGTACTAGTTCAATGTTTGATTTGACATTTTAAAGGAAATTAAAATTAATAATATGAACGTTTGACGCAGTCTCCTAGGGCAATATGTTTGAAATATTCCATGGCTTGGTACTCTAAAATTCGCAACTTCTATAAGTATTTTACGAATACTTTTCATTCAGTTGCCTTTTTTGGGACAATATATTAGTGCTGTTCAGATATTTTCAACTTTTAACCTAAAAGCTAGTTGCAGTACTGCTAATTTAAAGCAATATGCAATCTCATTTTTTAGCTTTACATAGCCTTCGTTAATTAATTCCTACGTCATACAATCCACTTAAAAATGTATTTTATTAATTGGTCTAGTTTTCAAGATGAGTAAAACAGAAGTATACTTCTGGTAGTATTACTAATCATAGATTTTGGATTTTTAAATAATGAATACAAAAATACAAAATTCCAAACTTTTAAAAATGCGCTGCGAAAAATATGTTTACTAGCCAACATAACTATCTAAAAAGTAATCCTGTTAATATTTACAATGTGAATGTATAAATTAAACAAAATTTTATGTTTCAATTTAAAATGTATGTGACGAAGAGCCAATTAATATGTAAAATTATAGTGTTTTTTTAATCGTAGCTCGAAATTTCAAATTTGAAGAAATGTAATTCATGCAGCATATATCTTTCGTCACAAGTTGATACACCATTTACTTGTTTGGAATCTGCATCAAATTTCTACATCTGTGTTTAAAACATTTGAGCTTGCAGAAATTTCAAACCAAATCGTTTCGAAATTGCTATTTCAACGCGCAGATGAATGTTAAATTCAACATGGAGCAAAAAAGGAAACAAATAAAAAAGCATCCACCTACCAGAAAACATGCAACTTTGCTGCTAACAAACACACAGACAGAAGCGCATAAATACTGAAAACAAATAAACCGTTCAATCTACCGTTTCAAGCCAAATTGTTTGCAGGTTGTTCATCCGCAGCAACATAACTCTCATAATCCACTGGCATTACAATGTTTACGACTGCACAGCACAGACCATCAGATCGCTTCGACGTCTTTTTTTTCACCCAGCACAGCAGCGCTCGATTGTGGTTTGCTTTGCCAATCATCCATGCTGGAGGGTTTATAGTATTACAGCATTCAAAGTTTACACACTCTTTTACGCTGCCCTTCATGTGTGTCTGGGAGCTAAAGCACAGGAAATCAGCAAAACACTTTGGTTGCAAAGTAGATATAGAATGGTTTTTGCGCGTTTACGATGTGTGGATGGAAGTGATTTACCCGCGCTGGTTGGATGGTTTAGAAGTTTAGATTGAACATGAGACGATGGTTTGTGCAAAACATACTGCATGTTCTTTGTTTCTGACTGCTGATAGCTTTGGCGCAAAAAACTAGAATCGTGAATGTTCGTAAATTCGTAAATAGCTTGGATTTATTAGTGGATAGAGTAAGCACTGATGGATGCATAAAGAAATTGCTCCTGTTTTTGCACATGTTTTTTTGTAAAATTTACACTTCATTGGCTTCATAAATTTCATGCTACTGCAAAACCCTCCGATCTAGCTTATCTCAACCTTTATCGTTTAGCGAATTTCTTAGGATAAACCATTTATGCTGTTGATTCGGGTTTCGGGAAAAGATTTCACATCTTTGCAAAAAAAGTTAAAACCAGTAAATCATCATTTCTTTTTACCATTTCCATTCATTATTTAAAAAAATATCAATTTCATTTTACAAGTATGGAAAAGGCTAAACATCTGGCATAAATAAAATTAATTAAAAAAATGACAAATGCATAAAGTACAACTACATTTTAAAATAATTGTAAAAAAAAATCAAACAGTCAAAAGAAAGGTAATTGCGTATTACACACTAAAGTATGAAAAGTACTGCATGTTGCGGAGAATTACTGTACGCTGTAAACGCTTAGAAGGTAGCGTTCAAAGTTATTCTTATAATAAATGACTTTAGAATTTAAGTGCTAAGAACAACTAAGAACAGCCTAACTGCTGTATATATTTCCAATGTATTCCACCCAGAATTACCTCCTAGGAAGCAAAGCGAAGACTCATTTTTACACATCACACACACGTACGGGGGGTGAAATTTTGTTTGTTTTATTCCATTGTCACCAAAGGTAGTTCATGTTTGTGTTCGCTCGTTTGTTGCGACACTGTTTACGGTTAAACCACTAACACCTCGCTTGCTGTCACAGCACCATGTGCGTATGTGTGTCGAAAAGTTGGACATGTAGTGTTGCTTTATTTCGCCGCTTTTTTGTAGGTGCTATTTTTATTCTTCCCTTCAGTGTTCTCCATAATACTGCGACCATCATCATAAGCCAACCCGCTGATGCGGCTCATGTGGCGAGAGCAAAAGGACATTCGGGCACGTGAAAGTGAAAGCCCGGTGTGGATAAAGTTTTGTGAAAAATCCCTCGCAAACACACACACACACACACACACACACACACACACACACACACACACACACACACACACACACACACACACACACACACACACACACACACACACACACACACACACACACACACACACACACACACACACACACACACACACACACACACACACACACACAACAAACGATCGCAAAAACAAAGGTAGGCGTAAAAAGCGGTATGTTTTTTTCACTTCCCTTTCAGAACTACCTGTTGTTGTGTATGGAGCTAGGGATTGAAAGCCATGTGAGTGGGGATATGTTTTGTTTGCATTATTTTACACCTTCCCCTCACCCTATCAGCAATTTCCCGCTGGAATAGCGCAATGACAAAGTGCAGGTGATTGTGGTCGACAAATTTAGGAATAATTGTGTGGGCAACCGGAACCGAAAGTTGTTTTGCTGCTGTTTGGATTGCTTACCATTTGCAAAGGATTTGCCACCGAACCGTCCACTGCTGACCGGTGCTTGCGGATGATGGTGAGGGTGGTGTTGTTGTTGTTGTTGGTGGTTGGGATGGTGATGATGGTGGTGAATGTGGTTGGGTGTAGACATGGCCATGCGAAAGTAGTCGTCCTCGAGATCCAGCTCTTCCTTCACGATCTTGTATGGGTCCGAGCCGCCAAGACCAAGGCGGGCAGCCGTGCCACCATACGGGCCGCCATCGTTGTCGGTAACTGTGCCTTCATTGTCACTGCAGCTATCGTGCAGATAATTGTTTGACCCTGTTGAAGATGTTCAGCGTAGTTTGAGGAATAAATTTAAGCGTTGCAACGAAACGATTTCATCTTGTTTGTTGAAGTTACACTTTTGAATTATTACAAGAAAACATTGACAACACACTAGATAGTTATGAGCAGCGATTTAAAACTAAGACGTCTTCCAAAGGAGTTACACCATGGCATTAACGCAATGTTTGAAAATATGCTCTACATTAATTTTATTTAAAACTGCAGCATATGTATTTGTGCTATTACGATTACACATGAACTTAACCCTGTGGCAAACTGCTTGTAATCCGTGACGGTTTAGTTTTCTGTTACTAATTACTTTGCTCTTTGCAGGATAGTCTATCCATACGAGACTTGAACTCACGATGGGCATCTGGTCAGTCATACAATAGACCAGGGGCATCCAAACTAAGGCCTATGGGTCCAAGGCGCCCCTGGAGAGCCTCACACGCGGCTCGCGAGAGCCTGTCATGCGTACCGATTGAATTGGAAAACGGTAAAACGAATAATTTAAAATTCTGGGAATACATTTCAGTTTCTACAATTAATAAACTAAAATTTAAATATCAGAAAACTATACACAATTTAAATATTAGAAAACTAAACATACATCAAATGTACAAAAATATTAGATCGATTGTACACGAATATTACATAGACAGAATTATATGATGTGCGAATGTTCCTGATGCTATTATTTTCTATCGTAAATGTCTGAATTGTAACAAGACTATACAAATCGAAACAAAAGATGTCTTTGAGGATCTATGAGATGCATCCACAAATTTGAAATCACTTCCAAAGTTCTTGCCAATAGTTTCCCTGAACCATAGACTACTGAAGGATTGAACGACGGCAACCTTGAAGTTCAAAGGTAAGTGACAGTGAAAGGATAGACTTAGTCCAAAGCGGTGCCAAAAATCCTCACCACCCTCCTATTCGACACCTTTTCGTTGTAAAATACGTAGCCACTGCGAACTGTGGCAATGGGAAATGTTGGAATGGAATATTTGACACCGTCACCCGTTCTTCCGCGTCGAAAAGGGTGGATACGCCCGGTTAACTTAAACGACGGGCGACGACGGTTGTCACGACTGTTATGATATTTTTGGAAGCTCATTGAAAAGCCACCCTTCGAGGGAGTAAGCCCAGTTGCCTTTCACCATGCGACTTTGCACAGTAGCAGAAGGAGAAGGCTAGCGCTGTGGGTATGAGTGTTGATCTCTATGTTTGTGCCTGCGAGAAAGTGTTAAATGTTGTGGGTGTTTGAAATATGTGCCGACACTGTGGCACAGTGGAAAGGTCTTTTGGCACTTGGCAGGTTGGCAGGTTTTGCAAAGCCATGGAAAGGTAAAAATGCAAATGTGGTGTAACTAGATGCGGAGGTGCTAAGGTACAAATTCCAGCTACATCTGGTTGTTTTCCCCATAGCCGGGGTGATCCGTTTTCTAGAGACATTTGAAGTTGACTTTCCTGTTTACTGATACTGAAGGAGTCGAGCCGGGGTGTGAGCCGGTGGTGAGATTCTTTGTACGGATGTGGCAAACCAACTTGAAGTTGTCGATGTGAAAAATTGACTTCTTCCGCCCTGCTTTCCGGGGCGGAGAGAGATAGAGAGAGAGAGAGCAAAACAATTCGTACACTTACTCGAGTTTTCGTCTTTGATGCGAAGCGATAATTTACCACCGACAGCACTCTCGTTATCTGACAGCTCTTCCTGGGAATCGTTCCCTTTACCGTTGCTGTTGTGGTTTTTGTTGCCGCCCGAGCTGCCGTTGCCTCCGCCATGGTGTGAGCTTTTACCACCCTCCTTGAGCTGTTTCTTTTGGATTTTCTTCATCTTGGCACGCTGGTTTTGGAACCATACCTGTAATTTAGAAGGATAAAAGAACAAATGGTAGAATAATCTAGATGAGTTTCAAGATGATGTCGCAGATAGAAGTTGTTTATCAGCGTCGCTATTTGCAGGATAAATTCAACTCTAATAATTCCCCAAAATAACCCTAAAACACCTGCCTTACCTGTACTATCCTTATACTCAGTCCAGTATCCTTTGCTAATCCTTCGCGAATTTTCCGACACGGTTTGGGTGATATGTCGAACGAAGCCTTAAAGGCGCGGCGCTGTTGCGTCGTTAGAATGGTCCGGGGTCGTTTCGGCCCGCGGCGACCGTCGATGCGTGTCTGGAACATGTCATCACAGCAGTAATCATCTGCCGCAACCCGAAGAGGCCAAAGAGAAAGCAGGAGGAGATCGTTTTGCCATTAGCTCCGAACATTAGACGCGAACGCGATTATGCCACCCCGTCGTCGTCCACCTACCGTAGCTGTAGCCCTGGAACATTTCCACCTCCTTTTCATAGTCGGGCCGGCAGAACAGCTGACTCTGCTTGATGACGTACTGATCGCCCTTCTGCAGCCGCACGCCACAGACGACGCAGATGAAGCACTTCAGATGGAACACATTATCCAGGGCGCGCATTACCAGCTCGTCGGCACCAATCTTCTCACCACATCCGAGGCATCTGTTCCGGCCGTACAGTCTGCGGGAGAGTTAAGGGGTAAAGTGGGTAAGCGAGCTGCGGTGGGGTCGGGTAACGGCGGCACAGATTTTAGCTAAACGGTTTTAGATTATCATTGCAAAACTTTCGCTTCCGGTATGGCGTTATCGATGCGACCGGGGGAGGGAGCGCCTGAGTGGTTGAGAAAGGGGGAAACCTTTAAGTTCGTTTATTTCGGTTCGGTTTGTTGTTATCAATTCTTAGACATTTAAAACGATTCGTTTGCTGCTAACGACGGTTTGAATGCTTATAACGGGGCGAATTGATGGGATGGAGGAAGTTGTCGGGAGTGATGAACCATGTTGGCTCAACCAGTATTGAGAGGAAATGTAAATTGTTCGAACCATTTATGGTAAATTATCGTACATACAGCCTTTTTTTATTCTACATGTGACAAATCATTTCAAAATGTTGACTATTTTTTCCTGGATTCATCATTTTGTGTGATTCATTCTTTAAAAATTCAATAAAAATCCCCGAAACAACAATGCACCGGTACAACACCACCTTCCGTTTGTTAGATGAATGATGATCGATTTTATTGCAAACCATAGACGGTTACCCTTTCGCTTTTTGGTATTTTCATTCACACAAAAAAAAACCAACGGAATACTGACATTTTACCGACAATCCACGCGTAAATGCAAAAAAGAATGAAACAAACTAGTCATGCTGCGAGGACAAGAAAAGAGTTAAACGAAAAAATAGCAAACCCCAAATAGTGTACTATCATTGCCGTTGTAGAGAGGACAACGATCAAACCCCGATTGGAACATTTATCGCCTGCCTGTTCAACGTTTCACTGTACTGCGTTATGGTGTATGCGGTGTTGTGTGTTGCTAGCTTTAGCCCTTTCCCCTACTGCTACCCAAGTGCACTGCCAATGGCTCAATGTGGGTTTGTAAACTTGCCACGGCTCAACGATGCTGGACATGGTGTAGGAAAACGATGAATCAATCCTTCTTGCTGCGCGGTATCCTTCGTTGTCCTAGGTTCACGTACCGCGCACGTAAGAATTGACAAATTGCCCATAATTTATTTTACACCACATTGTGATTGCCATTAAAATTCAATCTATCATATTCACCAAACAATACACACATACATATTTTCTCTTTTCGTCGTCCCCTGTTCTATTTTCGTTTCTCTTCTTCAGTCGTGTGGTATGAAGATCGTACAGCGTCAGTGCAGAATATGCACCGAGGGTTGCGCACGAATGTAAAATAAAGGTACGAGTTATGAAGCCTTGCGGGTTGCATGCGGTACCATTGCAAAGCGAGTTGTGATTTGTGTAGGGGCTCAGTACCACTTCCTAAAAGCGTGTGGTCCCTTCTAACATAAGCGGGATCATCCTTTTACTAGCCAGATTTCAGGATTTTTTTTTAAACGAAAAAGAGAAAAAAGAACTACTTTTTCTATAAGTTGTTCACAACGTAGCAGTTGAAGGGGTAATATGCTAGTGTGCATTAATGCACAACATTTTGATAAACAACATTGTCCAAGTGATAAAACTCTTAATTTGGGGCTCTTTCCGTTTTGAATTCGTTGGCTAAAATTTCAGCCTGTCAGCAGTTTGCATTGTATAGCAGTTTTCGAGCAGCTTTCTAAATGGGTATAATATACAGGGTGGCTTATGTATACATTTAGAAGGCAGATTTTTATCGCTTCTGCCTATTTTGTGTATTCGTCAAGCCTCCAGAAAGCCTGTTTGAGCAAAAAATTTCACCCATCCTATCAAAAAGCGATATTCAAATTTTGCTATGAAAAACATGATATAAGATCACCTGGACTACATACACTTTGATTCTAGATTCCATCACCTGATCTCTTTAATGCACCTTGGGATAAATGAAAACACCACCTTCTTTTGCCATTTTTTTCTAGCTTCGAGGCTTCTAGTCAATTCTAGCTTTGAGGCTAAAATAATCTAGGCTTAAAGTTGCTGGCTAGTTTTGTGTGAGGATTTGTATGGAGTGTTGACATGATTACATCATCAAACTGTCAAACTCCATACAAAAAAGCTGACTAGAATTGTGAAGGGCCCCTTTATTGGATTTTTTTTTTAAATAATTCATTATTAGATATGAAAAATTTAATCGTTACAATCGAAATTAGTTATACGCAGAGGTGCAGAACACAAAAAACAAGGAACTGCTGGTACAGCAGTATACACTGTATTAACTGATTTCTTTGTTTTAAATATTGTCGCTAGAATTGAAAGAAAATCGATACCCTATTTCAAAATGGACTAAGCTCTTGGAATGTTAAGAAGAATGCCTCATTTAATAAATGGAACCCTTCATTACATTCATTTATTGTTTAGATGCTGTAATGTTTCAATAAATGGGATGATTTTGGCTGTGTTTAGCCAAAGGCGGATAAACATGAGTAGAGTCTGTCATACTCATATAAGCCCTGCTATAGCTTCCAGCGGGAAGCTTGAAAAAGGAATACTCAATCGGAGAATAACTATTGAGGGAGCTTTTTTCAGAGCTTCCCAGCAATTCCGGTACTATTGGGTCTTAAGCGGCCGTTTAGTTACCGTACTGGATGATCTGCCCCAGTATCTATCCATTCACCACTACGGTATGAAGTTCTGTAGTGTGGTACTATTGTACTTTAAAAGAGTCTGATTAACTAAGCAAATGATAAATTACTCAAAACAATGTTTCTTGCATTTAAAATTTAGTGATCAAGCGAGATTCAAAGTATTATAATTCAAAATGATCCAAACAATAATATTACACATTAAATCGTTCTACAGTTATCGGATCTTTGGCATCAAAATGTCTTTAATAAAGTATACACAAAATACAATTGATACAATTCAACTAAACTAAGCTAAACTGAAAGTGATAACATCAGACATTTTGATATAACCGTTACTGCGTGCATTGTATTAGAATGTTTGAAAACACATCCTCCTATAAAGACGTACAATAACAGATAGTAAAGCCTCATATAAAACGGGCCAAACAACAACAACCAACTTATATTACTATCGGTAATTTTATACCTTAGACCAGTGGTCTCCAACCTGTGGTCCGTAGACCACTTGTGGTCCGTGGCGTTAACACACGTGATCCGCGAAAGAATTTATTTTGGAAAAATAAAAGCTTATTACTATACGCATCGTGCATTTCTCCCTCACAATCAAGATTAACAGGCATCTCTAGGATAAGATTTAAATATATGTTTGATCAAAAACCTTAAACTAAGTTAAGAAAATATATTCCCTCCATGGATGTGGGCCGCGGCAAATGTATTATAAAAGCATTAAGAAGAACAGCTTGTTGATTCGTTCTAACGAACTATAACGATACATCTCATGTAACATGTATCTAGTGTAAGCGCCAAATGGTAGGACACCTAGCGAGGATTTCGAAACTTGTCCTGCAACAAATGTATATGAATAAACCATAATATCTTTTTTTGCGTTCAATGTGTGTTTGTGTTTTTGTGCTTCAAAAAAGCAAAGGACAAACAACATTGTGTTCAATATTTTTCTACTCTTTAGTTGTGGTTGCCACATTTCTTAGTTTGCGATTATTTGTGTCTTTGTGTCCAATGGCAGTTTGGGTGTTTATTTAATGCCCTGACCAGAGTAACGACAAGAGTAACAAGGAACAACTTTTATCGGGATTTTATTTCATGGTGTAACTTCTGTACTTGTAACAAGGTCAAATGTATGCAGAACATGTTAATGTTTCCCATATCGTTGAGCAAAACATTAGATTACATTACAGAACGTTTAGTAACCAAAAAAAACTTGATTTAATACAAATCTATGCTGATTTCTTGAGAAGCTCATGTTAAAAACGCTCCATTTTATTTCACTGACATTTTACGCCCTTTCATTCCAAATCCGTTCAGGATATGCTCCCATCCTGCTGCTTATTGCGCCCACTCCCTACGCGAATACGCTTCCCCATCCCACTCTTTAACTGTCGCACACATGCGCATGAATGGAAAACTCAATGGAAACCGTTCCACCACTGTAAAGGGATAGCGATGTGGGGAGGGGAACCAGCGTTTGTGATCCTTTTGGCGGGGGTTAAAACGTACCAAGAAACGTTTCATTTCTAGGCAAACGGCAAAAGACAATAATAAAATGGAGTGTATCGTCGGGCGTCGTCGTGTTTGCCTTTCTTCATCGAGAAAACAAGCCGGCAAATCCCGGAGCCGGTTTGATGATGCTGGGGATGGATTTCGTTTGCTGGCACAAAGGAGCAGATTCCAACACGGCAAGGATTCATTCGCTGCGCTGGAAAGAGTGGTGCTTGTGCTGGGTGTGACGAGCGATTGTAAACGATGTCTACATGACTTCACCCGAAATGTCGCCGGTTTTCATGCTGCCAACATCACGCCGGAGCAAAGATTAAAGAATCAAAAGCCTTAAGGACGACACGGGAAGGAAGCCAAACAAGTATAACAATAAAATCTTCAAATTTATTTGTTTGTTCTATCTTGAAGAGCCATTTTTCCATCCCAGAGAAACGGCGGGCGTGGTGGTGGAATCGGTGTCGTTCGTTCGCTTCGGTTCCGGCTGGCCGGATTTCCAAGCTGCTCCAAATACTTTGCACGCAAACTGCTGCCATGTATCGGGGATGAAGACATTTTTATGTGTGGTGCTTCTAGCCGATAGCACGACGACAGCAAGGGAGCAGCAGGGTAAAGGGAATTGGCGATGAAAAGAAAATAAAACCTCTATCTCTTGTGCAATCGTAAAACAAAACAACAAAAAAACCCAAAAACTGTCTGTTTTTGCCGTTGGTGGTGGGAACTTGGGAATTGAGGAGAAGAGGAAAAAAAAACTGCTGTGAAAAATGGCGTCGTATTTCTCGTGCGCTAACTGAGGCACAAGTGGACCATTCATTCATTCAGGACCAGGATCGAGGCAGGTTTGTGTGCGCTTTCACAAAATGAGTGTAATGTCCTGCAATGCAAATCGTTGACATTCTGATTGGAACTTTTCGGCTCTGTGATTCATGCGAAAGCCATCCCCGGTTGGGTAATGGTGAGTATGCCCCAGATAGCCGGTGAAAATATTCCACATTTCGAAACCACTTGTGTTCGATTAATTAGATTTTCTTCTCGGGCGGTGATCTGTTGGTATGGTGCCACAGTTGTTTTGCATGAAAAGCATTTCATTTGATTTTATGTAGAGCATTTCATTTATATAAATTAAAAAAAACACACACACACACGCAATCGCTCTGACAGATCGTGAATTTATAGCCCACACAGATAGTTATCGAAATGGACATAATTGTTCATGGGGTCTTTCAGTGAAAAAGGGATAAGTTTTTAGTTTCGCGAGACACTTTCGGGAATTTCCAAAGGATATTTTTTTAGCAATGCAGCCTTTTCGGACCGTTCCTCCTGAATAATAAAAGGATAATTTTTGACATGCTCTTAAAGCTCCGGTGTGAAGAACATCTGATAAATAATCTATTTCAGTATGCATACAAACAAAAAATACAGGTGGAAAAGTAAAAACATCCCCATTCCTTTCTATTCATTTTCAAACGTGTAAACATGTTATTTCAAAACAAATATTATAAATCACTTTGAAATCTCTCAGGGCCCTTCTAATTCTATCAATATAATTTTTGTCAACAACAAGCTTTGTTTGAAAAGCCTTTATCGAAAAAGAAACAAAATGTGAAAATGCAAATTTACACATCTTTCATATTTATAAGGCCAAAAAGGGTTCGAAATATGCTTCCCTCTTCATTGATTTGCTTCCTTATAGTAGCATTTGATTGATTACAGCCGTTATCGCTAAATTTTGACTCTGACCCACCTATTTTTGTTCCGTAAGCACCAATTTTTGACAGCGTGTCACAATTTTTGCCTCAGAGCCATCAATTTTTGACAGTGCGCATCAATTTTTAACTGTGAGTCAATCGCTTTATTTAGAAAATTTTACGTAATTTCTGAAACTGTGTGTCAGAACATGTTTCAACAACAACTGAAATTATTGAAACTAAGTTTTAATTCAATAAAGTTAAGTAGTGAATAATTTCATTGAGAGAATTTAAAATAAAATAATTATGATGCCAATTTTTCATGTATTTTCAGGTGCAAACAATCAAATTACACGGCTTTTGTACTGTTTATGTGATTTAAAATTGCAATTGGTAAAAATCTGCTCAAATACCTTAGCAAAATATCATGATTCCAACAAGAGTAAAAACATAATGCCTTACAGGCAAAAATAGGCCCTAAATAGTCAAAAATTGATTGGTAAAAAATTATTGCTTTAGAGCCCAAAATTAGGTGGCAACGACTGTATTAACTGTATTACGTAGCTTTTGCTACTTGGAGGAAATACTAAAAGGGAAAAAGCGCTGCCGATTTTTTGGATATTTATTTTTATGATTGAGGATTCACATTGAGACAACTTGCATATAGTAAACATTTCGTTCCATCTGTAAATCCCAATGAATTAAAATGTATCCTCTCAAGCGCTCTATCTCCACGGGAACTACGAGTTGAACGATGTTTAATAAGCTTGTAAACTATCGAGTAACACAACCCACAAAACATCCATATGCTCCCCATTCCAGCGCACGTCTAGTGATGGATAGTACGAACCTAAGTTTTTCCTCTCCCACAGCTCCATTAACATAAAGATCGACGGTCTATTTTGTGGTTAATTTTATGTTTGTCTGCCCGTAACACATGACACGAGCATCAAACACGGGTCCTCCCCCCACACATACACCGTTTCGGGTTTGATGTTCTAAAAGTCATGTATGTATGTATGTGTGTGTGTGTGTGTGTGTACTAATCACACACCGAAACATGGTGGTTGTTAGATCGACAGAGCCCACTCCTGTCAGTACACGTATCCTCCCACCGCCATACACTTGGGGGATTTATACAAAAGGAAGCAAAAATTACACTCACCGTTCATAGTCGAAGCGACAGTACAGCTTGCCGTCGCGCATAAAGCAGGAATGCATGAGTCGGATCGAGCAGGAAGTGCACTGAAGGCATCGTTCGTGGTAGGTAATGTCAACCACCTTCATGATGTAGCGATCGCAGATCGGACCACAGCACTGCCCGCACAGGGACGTACCCAGCAGCCCGGCCAGGTGTTCGGGCCCGTCGCCACCGGAACCATCGCCGTGCTGCTGCTGCGCTCCGATCTCACCGTTGCCGCTTCCCGCCGTCATTACAGCGGCCAGCAGAACCCGCTGTCCTTCGGCCAACGTGGCGGCCGTCACACTGCCACCGGTAGACGTGTACGCTTGGTGCGAGGAGCGTGGCACCGACGGCTGGAGCGTGGGTGTGCCGGTCGTTGTAATTGGTGTTTTTGCACTGCAGCTACTATTGCTACCAGGGATCATGCCAGGGCCCAGTGTAGCCGTGTTGCCAGCGGTAACATTCGCACCGATGTTTACACCGTTCGTACCGTTCGCGTGTTCGTTGTTCGTCAACGAACCGCCCGTATCTGGTTCCGGCTGCCCAGCGCTGCACTTTGACTCGATGGGAACTGAAACAGATGAGTGAGGCGAGAAGGGTTTAGGTAATGTTGCGTTATAATATGTTTTTCTCCAAGCACGTCAATGGGAACTTTTGTTTGCTGTTCAGAGCCCATCGTACGAGGCCTATCAGAGAGCACGTTCAGTGGGTTCGATTACGGGGACGGGGCAAGCGGTCGGACGGAAAAGCGGCCCAGGCGGGAAATGTTATTTGCTCAGCGCAAATAGAAGGAAAAAGAGGCTATGTAAGCAAACGAGCAAGCAGGCAGTCAACCCGAAGGCAAACACTGCTATCGCCAGAAGGTCATGACGGAGAAGGTGGATGATGGTTTTCCACCCCGGTTCATTTCGAACCGTTTTCCGTGTCGATTGTGGGCATTGGTAGGACAAATGAAATAGAAAATCAGAGTCCTCATCATCTTTTGACATTTGTTTGTCCGAAAACTTGGCCCGTATTCGATGTAAAGCAGCGAGTTTTTGGTGCGCGTGGAACAGGTTTTTGGGAAAATTACACTTTACGAAACTGACACGACTGCAATGACGCAGGGAGCAAACATCGGGTACTAAAGGGCATGTATATGGAACGAAATAGTTGATAATCTGTGTAGTAGATTTTAGTAAAGTTGTGTAGATTTTTTCTTGATAAGAACGGGTAAACCGTGTATCCTTTCTTCGTAATTGTATTTCAGTAAGATTGATTCACTTATGTGCATCTTTTAACAAGTTTTGTGTACAACTTGTTAAAAAACCACAAAACCACAAATTTTATATAAAACAAAATTCAACAATACATCGAATTGCAAAATGAACCAGATATAATAAAACATTGTATTTTCACCATAGAAACAAATGAATTGAAATACAACAAAAAATAAACATAAAAATAAATTAACCAATGTACAAACATAAAATTTTGGTTGTGCGATATTAATTCTAAATATCTTATTTTGTGCCAAACTGCTCATACACGTGCAAAAGATACGAATACAATAAAATGGTGTACCCGTCAAAACCAACACAACCATTCCCATAGTGCAAAATAGAGCAGCCGCTGTACGAGTTTTATGTAAATTTATCAAATTATTCGAATCTTGCGCTCCAATAGTGGTGCCGGTCGTGTTGTTTGTATTTTCCGACAACCCTCCAACAACAACATCTCGTCACATTGTGACTCTTCTAACATCTTCAGCCCAATGGCATGGCAGCCAGCACGGGTGGGATTGGTAATTTTGTCCCACGAAAACGACTCTCCTCTCTTCTCCACCTTTTGCTGACGCTCCAAACGCTCTAAAGAAGCCCACAAAGGTCTTCCGATGTGCCCCTGCTGTGTGTTATGTCGCACCCGGGCGGCTCTGATCCATAAGACGACCTCCGATCCGTAATCAGTGTAAAAAGGGAAAAATTAATTTTAATCAAAAACCCTCCAACCGTCGACCGGTGCCGGCTTCTTGGTGCTTCTTGCACGTGCACATCAAACGATCCCGGTGTTGTGTTGGAGGCTGCATATTTACACGTCTGTTGCACCTGCGAACGATATTATGCGATCCAACCAACCAACCAACGCAACACCCCTCAATATCCCTGTGTTTGCAGCTCCTGTAAACTGACCATCGCATCGTCCACTTTCCACATGCAGAACCAGAACGGGCCGTGTTGGTCGTTATGGTTGCGTTTAACATTTCCACCCCCAGAACGTGTCGACTGGGTGTACCGGGGATAAAGTTATTTGTTTTAAAATTGCACTTTTCACCGTAACCGTAAGCCGGCGGGCCGGTGTGTGCGTGTACGCAATTTGCACCGAGAGTGAAAGGCGAGCGATTCCGAGTGTGCCGATGTACGTGTCGCCGTTTCACCGCTCCATCCGCATTCGCTGGGTACGTACGCAAAGGATGCTCAGGTTTTGCATTTTATTGACATTACAATGTTGCTCAAGTGATGTTATGAAAATTTCCTGTGATCCATCCATCCATCCTTGCGCGGTGCTTTAGCTGCATGAATGCATCGAGATAGCAATGCCATTTGCTACTGCAACGGAACGGTGCTGCAAGTGCCGTACACACGTGCACTCACTGTGCAATTGACTGTAATTTAAGTGATACTGTGGTTGAGTGGTAAAACACGATCCTTGGAGCATGGAAAACTTGGCATGATACGGTACCTCCACTGCACGCCGCTACAATGGTGCATACGGCAGTGGCAGTCCAATATGCATATACATTACACAGAAGGCTTACTTCAAACGGCCACAGGTAAAGTGTTTACTGAAGGGGCTATAGAAGAGTAACATTGAATTGAGCAACATTTGATAGTGTCATTTTTGTGGGTAGAGATATGATGAGGGAATTATTCGTAGCACATTGAGTAATGTTATTGTACCTTAGACAATTCTATTGAATTTGCAGTTTGCAGTTAGACAATTCTATTGAATTTGCAGTATCTAGTTTGTAACTATTGCAATAGTTACTGTTTACACTTATGGCTTAATTTTGCAATAAATTCTAACCCTTTTTATATTCAAACTTGCATAAAGTATTCTGATTATTGATAAATAATAACTGGAAGACTGCAATAAAATGTACAAAAATGGACCCAGAATCTAAAGCAATATCACTAGAACTAGCACTACTGTAACAAAGTTCTAGATTTTCATTAGTACAAGGTTTGAAGCATCCTTATTTCTGTGATCAAAACCAGAACCAAACCGAGAACATGGAAATTCATACTGCCCAGGTATAGTCATTAAGATTTTCAACATAACAGAACAATGACTAGGATCAGAGACAGTGAGCATGTTGCATCTGCGACATAAAGAGGGGCATATTATGGAAAGAAGGAAACCGATACGAGATCACACAGGCTCGCCGAGTTCAAATGCAGATGTGAGTGTTGAATTGTATCCGTATCTTGTAACTATTGACCAGGAGAAACGTTCTTGTTCCGAAGTTTATACGTCAATTGGAGGAACTTGGATCAGCATGGATTTGATACGAAAGAGATTATGGTATTGTTTGTCATGTTGTATAAAATACTTTGAATGGGCTTAAAGCTACGGAGCAGTCGCGTAGGATAGTCGTCAACTGGTACGACTTAATAGCATGCCCGTCATAGATTCAAGTCTCATATGGACCGTCCCTCCCTAGCAAGGACTGACTATCCGACTGCGTGGTAAGAAGAAGGCTTAAAACTACAAAAATATAATTTGAACTTCAAACGAAAACTACTTTACTGAAATGATCCTAATATCCACAACAATTATCCAAACACATGCTTCTTTACAGCCATTGCGCATCTGTAGCTAGTTGATGGTTGATTCGAGCACTTTGAGCATCATTTGTTGCTTTGTTGCACTGTCTGTCCAAAAGTCAGGGATCAATAGCACCGGCAATGAAAACATGCCAGATTATAAGCGTTAATGCTATCAGCAGCAGGATACCAAACTAACAAATGTTACGAGGTTCGGTGTCCGTGACTAGGCTCGCCTTCAACATACAGTGCCATTTGCTGGACCGGGGTAATGAAAAAAAAAACAGAGAAAACATACTGCGCTGGCGTGCCTTGGCAGTGTTATGATCGGATTTAGCAGTCGCCTAAGCAGCCAAAGACACCTGTGCTGTAGGGAGTTTGGTGACTGATTTTCGTCCGGCGCCACATTACGCCCTTCCAATACTGTGGGTCGGGTGTTCGTTTGATGGATTTATCCGATTAGCTTTCACAGTTTAGCACCCTTTGATGAAAGGGCCAAGGGGAGGTGTGCCTATCATTGACAGTGCCGGAACTAATCGATCATAAACAATTACGCCTCTCGGCCAACGACGGAGCCGTAGAGTTGATGGTAGAATAGAATGACAGTAGAATGATGACGACGAGCTTCCCCTGTCAGTGGTGGTTTGTTTGGCGCGGCTTGCAACGCACACACTCGCGCAAAAAATAGTAAAACAAAGTAAATGCTTCTGATCGAACGAAGGTCCTGACGCAACAATGCCGCATCTTCTTCTTGGTTATTATTATTTTTATTGCCCGGCTGACGCATCCCGCGCCCAAAGAATCCTAATTATGCATGCACATACCAGTGACCATTTTTATGCTAATCGCATCAGCGTAACAAAAGACATGCACCAGAAGAGTAGGGATCACGTCGCCACGTCCGACGCGCACTGCGATGAATTATTTTGCCCTCTATCATCAGCAAACCCGGCTCCCGGGAGGGGACCGACAGCAGACACCGGACGGACAGGACAGACAGGCAACATATTTGAGTTCCTTGCCCTGTCCCTTTGCCACCGCCAGCGCTATACGCCGCGTATGTTTGACGCCGAGCCGAAAGGATAAATGGCACGCCGTGAGCTGAGGCTCAAACCGCGACCCCTCTCTCTCTCTCTCTCTCTCTCTGGGTTGGGGTGGTATTGGTGGTGTTTCGTTCCGCACCGTATACTTGGCTTCCCTTGGCTTCCCTCTCCTGACAGCCAGTTCAAGAATCTGTCCGCAGTGAACGAGGCGTAAAACGGCGCACGATATTAAAGTTAACCGGAAATCGATGCACTTGCTGTACGAGCGGTAACAGCTGAACGAGGGAAGGAGGAATGTATTTGTTTTTTTTTTGTTATCATTTTTTCAAACTAGGACAACGTGGCAGTAGAGGGCGAGTGCCCTGTGGTGCCGTGTGTAAGCGGTAGTAAGATTTTGGCGGAACTAATCTCACCCTAGGTGGTGGCTTAGATTGCGGAACTGGCGAAACCTAAACAAACGAGACAGGGGAAGCTAATAGCGATAGCATGTTGTATGGATTTTGTCTGTCTCTACTGGATTTGTTTTAAAGCATCGGGTGATGTACAACGTTTTCTTACAATTGTTACTTTAAATTTCTCGAGAAACTGAAAGATATTATCAAAAATGTTGGCTTTTCCTACTAAAATAGTCTAAGAATTGAAAAATAAGTGAAGGGATACTTGCACAATGGACGAAAAAAGGCACCTGATTCAACGTCATAGGCTATTTGGTGGCTGGCATAGTAGTATAGTCTGATTGATTGATTCATTAGTTGCATAGTTTAAGGCTATTGCTCTGTAGCGAATTCT
Source organism: Anopheles merus (assembly GCF_017562075.2). Taxonomy (NCBI): domain Eukaryota; kingdom Metazoa; phylum Arthropoda; class Insecta; order Diptera; family Culicidae; genus Anopheles; species Anopheles merus. The sequence goes on along the minus strand of NW_024427627.1, from coordinate 47,697 downwards.
TTTCTCTTCGGCAATTGATGATGAAAGTGATTTTTTTATCAAACATTTTTGTACAGAAAGCTAGTTATTCACAATCGTTATTATTATAATTAAATTAAATAAAGTTAAAGAACACAATATTCAATCCTTTCGACAGATTTGTACAAAATATCTTGACTTTGACCTTCAAGAAATGTAAGAAAAACTGCGTTAACGTAAAGAGTATGTCACATTGCAATAGTTATACATAAATATCGGTATAATTTATGTAACAAATTTCAATAAGACCACAGAAATGAAACAGATTGCTTGAGGCAAATAGTCATGCAATATTTAATACGAAGCTTGAGGCTATTCAGGGTAGCTTATTTTTCTGATTTGCGTTTTGGGTGATTTTCCATGGTTGTAACTTGGGCTATAACCGCGATCTTCTTTCTTATGACAATTCCATATCTACTTTACCATTTACCTTATCTACTTTAACACCTTGAAAGAAAATTACACATCAGACAATATTGCCACTCACATTGTTTTTACCGTTTCTTGTTGTAAAAGTGGGAAAGAGGCTTTTACTACATTTTAAATAAATGATAAATATTGTGAAAGCTTTAGATATGTTTCCTGCTGTTTGGAAATAGTTGTATATTAATAGATTTCTATTTTCAATCCCCTATATAAATGCATGTAGCAGGGAATTAAAGCGTGGATTTGTCAAGCCATATAAGCCAATTTTAAGTACAAGTTTATAGTAATTGTTTAGAGGAAACTAGATGGTTCGGTAAACCTAGTTATTCCCAAATAAAATAAAATATAAAACCTCTGCTTTGTTACTTGGGATATTTTAAACTGCTCCCTAAACCGCTAGGCAGTTTACATCGAGTGTAAACCGCTAGGCACCTTATTCATTATGATCACTTGATTTTTCATTTTGGTTCCAGCTTTAATGCAGAGCATTGCTGTTAATGTTCTCTTAAATTTAAATCCACTTTTTTTATTAAAGTTTTGGTGCCGCTAGAAGGCCTTGTTCTATAGGTTTATCGATTCGCATAAGCTTTAACAAATAATGCACGGACCATAATAAGTCATAGTCTGCATCAAACGTACGTAGACCTCACTATCCTGTTATGAATACATCTAAATTTCACAGACAGCCAAGCTCATTAGTGGCTTAGGAAGACTTAGATTGACTAAAGTTGTTGTGCCAAATAAGACGTAGAAGATAATAAATCGTATTTCCATCATTTACATAAATGAGAACCATTAAATTTTCGATGTTGTTTAATTGTTACTTGTTTAATGTTGCACCTCATTCGTAGCACAACAATGCCACAATTCGCTGTTTATTTACCATCCATAATAGCATGGTTTTCACACCTAACCCTTTCAATCTACTGTGTCTTTCAGATGGTCAGCATGTTTTTCCACACATATCAATTAGTTATTACGCACCAGGTAGCAGGGAAGGGAAATCCGAGAGAAGTCCTATGTCTTGTTGCAATGGGCAACTGAAGGCTCCTCTCTACCGAAGACCTTGAACCCACTCTCCCGCTACCATCATCCGCGACGGCGTGTACCGTGTCTCATTTCACAGCTCATTCACTATTCATCGCTCGGTGTTAATTATGGAATTCGTTTGTTTTCGACGTAACGAAAACTTTTGATGCCGGCAAACGGTTAGAATTTCGCTAGCCTTGTACGTACCTTGCCTTCCGTTTACTACGCGTACTGGCTGACTGTTGCATGGCGGGAGAGGGTTTTGCTAGAGGAGAAAGTACGCTGTTTTCTTTTGTTTTCTCTTCATACCCCGGTAGGAACGGTTCGTATCGTTGGAAGGCAGCGCGGCTCGTCCATGGTAATTTGAATGCGTGCAAATGGCAGAATGTTAACACCTCGCACCCATTAAAGGGACCATCGGGTTTGGTTCGGGTTCGCTGTTGAAATGTATCTCCTTCTCTCAACGCCTTCCCCTTCTGTACGGCTAACCAGAAGCAGTGTAATTATGTAGCGTACTCTCGCATAAATTACATTTGCGTCGCTGGCATTTCACTTGCCTGGTCGGAACGTTTAAATCGGTCACATGAAATGTTAACAGGATTCAAAACACGATCCTAAGTGTCTTCAAAATTCATTGAAAAGGCATAACATTTTGTGAAATTCAATCTAAAAGTCAATAGTTGCGACATTACGATTTGCATGCTTAATGCATAGACGATTAGCGATTATCGCTTTCATTTATCGATTTATTTTTATATAATAATAATATTTATATAATCGATTTATATTCGATTCATAACGATTTATCATCTCGTTAAAATAAGTTTAAATAAACCAAATTATATATATGTAAACAATTATAGGATTATATGATGAATTGTGTGGGATAAAGTCAGGACATCATATCGAAATTTTAAATGCTGTGTATTGTTTGAAGTTCCCAATGTTAATTTCTTATTATGGATTTATAGCTTGAAATGTATGCATGCCGTCATGCTAACATTATTATCTTGATATAACTTAAATACTAAAAAAAACTTGTACTGCTTAATTATCATTTCAATTCTTAATGATAGAATTATTAACCCTTTGCCAGTTCCACAAGTTTTAGAAAATGCACAGCCCAGATAATATTTCCTGATAATAAAACTGCTTTAAAGCTGAATACAACGTCAAAGTAAGCCAACAACACTGTACCCATGTCCAAAAGCAAATCAGTGCAACCGCCAGCCGCCACCAACACATCGATCTTTGCCGAGCGACGACGACAGCGCGACGACATGTGGCGCGCGACAGGAAGAAATACTTAAATAAACATTTCGCTCAACATTATGTAACATTTATTCCTATCAACACCTTCATCCGGCTGAGCGCCGTCGGTCGGCCCTATCGGTCGCACTGACAATGGAGGCGAAAGAGTTCCCTGGAAAAAGAGTTAAAACCCCATCGGGCGATCATCATCACCGTCCCGACGGTTTCGTCGCTCTTAATGAGACAGCGAAAGCAGTAGCAGCAGCAGCAGCAGAAGTAGTCGTCGTCATCGTTGTCTTTCGCAAAGTTATAAATCTCTCCACTACCGGCGGAACAAAACGTAGGAAATAGGCAAGGGTGTAGCTTGACACGGTGATGCGGGGGTTCGCTTCAGGAGGTCTACCCGGGCAGCCTTATATGGACGCGAGCAAGCAAGCATAATAGAATAGTCACCAAGTGTCTCCGTTTAGGATGCTATTTCGCCTCCCAAACTGTCTCCCTTACTTTCGCTCATTCCGGTCTGCCTATTGCCATCGATTTATTCTTCCGCCAGATGCTTCCAGATTCGTGGTTCGAAAGGTGACGGATATCGTGTTTCCCTTGTATTGCGTGCACGAGCCAACCCAACCTAGCCCACACAGAAAGAGAGAGAACAAGATAAGAAGAGAGACAGAATTTCTACTTCCACAAAACAAGAACATGGAATGGTTCTAAAACCTGCACGAAAATCTTTATCAAATACAATGGTTCCAGTCGTGTGGACAAAATTAGTAAAATATGCTAAATAAGTAGCAACATACGCAACTTTTATGCTGATGCTGGAATAACCAGCAGACGACGGCTTTGTAAAGAAAGTAAAGACTTTGTTGTATAACTTGCAAAAATACAGCGAGGAGTTTCGTACTATGAAGGATGTTTTGAATTTGAATGTAATTAAATACTGCTTTGTGCTTGGTTTCACATGCAAATTGTAAGGAGCAGGTTGAATAAATTAAAACACTCTGAACACATGTTTGTCGAAAGTGATGAATACTTTACAGCAACATTGCTTTTGAAGTCTCAGCGAAGGGATCTAAAAATCCAAGAAAACTGCCTACCAACCAGTCAAAAAGCCAAAGCAAGAAATAATTTCGAATTAAAGCTAGACAAAAATAGATTATTCTTTTCATTACTTTGCATTCTTTTCATTACTTTTCATTACTTCAATTAAGCCCGTATAATAGATGTATTGCATTTTCCATTATCAGAAAAAAGAGCATGAAGAAAGCAATCAAGAAAAAAAAATTCTCACAATACGAATAAATGGAACCATATATTGAACATCAGCTCATGTAAAATGTGTAAAAACTAGAATTTATCAACAAAAAAGGTCAATATCATGTACCATGAAAGAAGAAACAAAAACAGTGCGCTCTAGTTTGAAGAAATATGCAAAAACATACCATTATATCTGGAAATATAAAATGTATTGATGTTTTAAATTGACTCAGCTCTAAATTATCTATGATATAAGTAATTAAATATACAGGCGGTCCGCGAGATACGCGGTTAATGGGACCGAAAACGGCTGAAAAATATCGCGTAAGTCGAATCTCGTGGTTTTCAGCCAAAATATCACTAGGTATACTAAGTAGCTTTAGCCTCCTTATTAATAATTTGAAATGATTCTGACTGATTACAGCATTTTTAAACCTTTAAAAATGAATTTAAACATTCGATCAAAAGGAAAATTATTTGGCATTTGACAATTGATGTGTCAAATCACTTGGATCAAGGATGTTATTAAATTCTTAGAATAAATTAATTGAGTCTTTTCATTACAGGGCAGTAGATAACATTAGACAACTTTAAAAAAAAATCAGAAACAGAACATTACTCCAGAACAAAAATGACACAATAATCTGATACAATAAGCAATGATTACAATTCGTTGATTCGTGTACAATGCAACACACAGATGCTATTACAAGGTTGAATATGTCCTTGCTTTACCGACGGTATTTGCAATATCACCACTTCGTTGAACTGTTTGCATCAAACACGCCATGTAAGCTCAATAATGTACAGAGTCTATCTAACGCAAACATACATAAATTAACTTACAGTATGATAACTTCGGCTGCTGATCGATCATTTTCCCGGTATCACATGTGAGGAAGGGTTGTATCGATGGCGTGCGCACAATTGATACGATATTGCACCAACTTCTTGCTTCACTCAATTTTCACCCATTGGATTGTTTCGCACAAACAATCGATCACTTACAATTTTACAAGTTCTCCTGGTAAATGCTGTTGGTTATTATTTTTCTCATTACATTTGCATCCACTCCAACCACTTGCTTGTCCAATACACCTCACACGCCTTAGTAACACACATATTTCTGCCTCAAAAATCCCACCCCAACAATGATGCACTAGTAATAAATTCTGACAATGGCCTCACAACTGCTTGCAGTGACTTTCGTGCTGAAAATGGACTCAACTGACACGGAAACTGTTCAGCCATACGTTAACGTTATGGATTGTTATTCCGTTCGTTTCGTGTGCGGTTTGGTTGTCATTGGATGCAATCTAGTTAGCGTCGGAATGGAATGGAAGTCTCCTATACATCATGTTGCTTCCCATATGCTTCCACGAGCCTTCAAAGAAATTCAATCCAAACAGACACATTTGGAAGTGGATTTGCTGTTTTTTTAACCAACAAATATCACAGTTTCTTTGTTTTTGCTTCTCACTGATGTCACTTGTGTACGGGAAGCTTTAGTTTGGGAAAATCTTTAACGAACTCAGCAGCACACCCATGCACGGACGTTTACCGCGGAGGCATGAATTCTGTTTCCGCGTATCTGCCCCAAAAGAGAGGTTATGTTACTGGCGATTCTTCATAACGATGCACTAATCCCGCATCGAAAGACGAAAGATCTCTGGATATGTTTCCGATGTTCTCGTACAGACGCATGCACCACTACCACCACTACGGCCACTACTACTACAGTTTGCATCCAACACCATCAACGCTACGGTCCTTGCCAGAACACACAAGGTGACTGCTGATCCATCTGCCAGCGAATCCTACGATTGGCTTCGTTTTGTGTCTAGTAAACAAGCGCATCGGTCGTGTGCAGTGGTCTGGTTCGGCGTACACATAAGGCTTGTTCAGTGTGAGGTTAGGATGCTTTGCTGGTGGCTGACACACAGCAACACAAGGGGAAACCGTGTCTTCACCGTATATGTTGGTTGTAGGTAGCAAGTGCTGGCTGGGGTAGCAAGCGTTATCTTGTCATCATGAAGGAATTCTTTTTCGATGGAAAAGCACAGTTTTTCAGCTACTGAAACATTGGCTGATTAGGGGAAGAAATTGAAGGGGAAGTGAAGTAGTCAAACGAACACCGTGAAGTATCACAATAAAATGGATAAGCCGCCAAGCTTGCGATACATGAGACGGGACGTTTTGTTACAAGTAAACGCAGTTTTTACCCGAGAAAAACAACGAGAAGCACGAGGAATAAAAATTCTCAACATTGCGTGGGGGAAAAAAGAGTGAACGGAGAAACGCCTTGAGAACAAAAATGGCGGATGAGCGAAAAAGAAGGCGGGGCTTGTGCGGATGCATCACCAAAATCGTCACTAGATGGCGCGTTTGCAATGGCCGCGTTCTTTTAGCTGCGTACGTTCCTGCTGCTCAGTTAGTTGGAACATTTGAATAATTGCAATGCAACAACATTCTAATGCTCTCCCACATTTAGCATGTGTTCTAGTGATATTAGTGTAAGTTTGGTAAAAAAAAGGGAAAGCAGTAGTACGCTATGTTTTAGAGAAGAATGAAAATGGTAAAAGAAATCAGCGTTTCATCACTGATTTGATATTTGCTTTTATTCGTACATTCATTGCTGATCAAGATGAGCTGGTTCTTTTGAGATGCATTACTATTGCTACTTAACCTAGAGAGCCATAGTTTAACTCCGATGGCACCGAGTTCTGCTGTGTGCCAAGAAGAGCGCTACTTGAGTACACTTTCTTAGATGCTATAAAACTGGTATTTGTTCTTTTTTACTGCACGTTATGAGATAGTTTTCTTTTGTTTACATTTCTGCTAATCCATAACGCAGTTGGAAGATATCGATACAATTCCCATTTGAGAAGCCTTAGAGATGTATTTGTATATTATATAGCCTTTTTTGTGTTCAGTTAAGATCACCTATCTGGTAGCGTTGAGAATTGGATGAATTTTATGAATTGTCATTCACACGTTTATACTAAGCTGACCAGCACACAAGGGAATGGATGGTTTTTGTGGTTGTTTGTTTATGAAACTGATGTCCTTGGAACTGGATAAACTTAAAGTACTTTCGTTAGAGATGTATGGTATTCTACACTTCTAATACCCATATGCCAAATATGTGAACTACTGGTAGAACACAAAACCATTTCCAATCGTGTAGTAGTTGAACGCTATGTTTTCACTCATTCAAGGGCCGATTCCCGTTGGAGAATGTATAAAGGAATGCATGCATCGTTAGTGGAACATGATAATAATCGAATATATTGTTTATAAGCGGCCAGGATGATTATGTTGTTTTAAAGTACGACCATAAACTTCGCCATTCCAATATTGTGTCATGGGACTAGTCTGACAACTGATGTTGATGTTTGTTAATAGCTCGGTTTTTGCTCAACCGCCAGTGAGCGTCGTATATGTTGTTTTGTAAAACAGCAAAAGGCACAGGAATAAGAAAGTTCTTCGCTCCTTCACTATTCGAGATAGTTGGGTTGGTAGGCTCAGGTCGAACACGATCGCTACTGGTATTAAGAATATGAATCTCGCTTTCAGCTGATCTACAGTATTGTATCATATAGGAGTGTAGAGGTTTCATACAGGTGTATATTGTTTTGTTACGAAAAATCAATCTACTACTACATGAGCTATCACACCAAGTTCCTATTTGTGGAACATTTTTCTTAACTAGCGATTTGAAAGCTTAAGATACAACTTTTCCAGATTATATTATTGCCAAACTAGTTTCAAATGAATGATCATGCTTATAGTATGTTATCTTATGTAGCGTTAAAAAAAATAACAAAATTAAAAGATAAAATCAACTCAAAAGTTCCATAAGTAGCGAAACAAATCTATAAATGAATCAGTAAACACGTAATAGAAGATATAAAGAAGCAAATGAATAAAAATTACTAAAAACAAAAACCATATGAATTAAATGTTATCCACTAAATCTGATGACTAGAACCGTGTTTTTAAGATCACAACTGATATAAATATAATAAACATATAACGTTCTCGCGTAAATTGTCAATGGTTTTCTGCGCAAAGAAGTAAAGCTGTAGTAAAAAAAAAGTTAATCGATCCTAGCATCGAATTGACGTTTTCTAGTGTATTAGATATGTATGTTCAGCCTCTGAAGTTGTGTGAGATGCACGGTCTGAAAGCTGATTCGAAATATGCACTACTAATTGCTTCCCACCAGCCAGCTAGGATAGGAACAGTTAGTTTGTCTTTCAGTTACTCGAAATGGTTAAGTACCCTTCACTTCTCAAACACTTATCGGAACACATCACGATTCTAGTCTAGTGCTATAAACCTTTCCACTCTGCGTTACTTACTGCAGGTATAGTGTATACATTTTCTAATCAATCTAAACTACAGAGAAAGGCTACAAGGTTTTCTTTTGTCTTTTTACTCGCTACAGTCACTGGCAATCTATTCTGCAGTTCGGTCATTACCATTTACCACATCTAGTTGATGCCTACCGCTATGTTCCATATCAGTTTCTGGATCTCAATTGTATTTTAGTAACGCTTCTATACACACATATACACTCACAAACGTGCTAAAACACTTACTCCCTAGTTTAAGCTAATGAGCCAATGAGCCTTGAGAATCATTTGTTTTTGGTTGGTATTACTCGGTTAACTGTGCACTCGAGTAGATGACTAGTGGTTGCGATCGATGGCATTTACATGTGCGAGACACTTACTGCACATCGCTGACTAGAGTAAATGGAGAAGGAACACTTAAGGCTTTCTGTTGAGTGAGAAAATTCATGTAAGTGGCTAATGTTCACACCTTCACACTGATGCTCATAGTAAATTTTTTATCGTATTCAAGCGCACTAGTGGCTGGTAAAGGAATTAAAGGGCCGCATATCAGTCTGCCAATACGGCATGCCTTACCACAATACGATTCATCCACTAATTTTACGCCCGCTCTATGTAATGGTAGAGTTTCGATCTAGTTTTAACACTTTACTCTGTGGAAGCTATATATGTCTTATCAATAGTAAGCTCCAGCATTGCGCATTGTCAAATCGCTTGGTTTGATCAATTCATTGTTCCACTAAAATTCCCTGCTTGTTTTCGCGCTAAAATGTCCTCTTACGATCCTCTTGTTGAAAAAATTTTCCTCAATCTTCCACCGAGCCTTTCTTACGTATCTTTTCTTACCTTTAACGGTCAAACAGCCGGCGTCATTGAATATTGCACACGGCAGATGAGCCTGCTCCCGAATTGTCCAAGCGCCGCTTCATGCCTTCCAAATAAACTTCACGGTTAAACAGTCCTGCCGCTAATGGAACGCTAAAAAAAGCGCAAATTTCGACCGTTCATTGCTAAGAATCACATACAAAAAAAGACGACTACTTACGTGTCAATGCCAGGTCGAATGATATTCCGGAACAGTGCCCATACCGGTTTGTGATCGGACGAGGTGATGCTTTGCACTGAATCATACGCAATACATTTGACCGGAGAAGGAGGATGCGATATTTTGCCTCCTGGTGGCAAATTTGAACCCCGCCGATGCACCGTTGTCACCGGGAGTGGTTTAAATTTGTACAGGATACGATCGGTGTACGCGGGCGCACGCTGCTTGCTGGAGGAATCGAAACGCTGCGTTCCGGGATCGTACTAAAACAAATTAAACATATATAGAAATAAACACAGGTTAAATGAACGCTGCGAACATTTCGTTAATAGCGTTTGCCCATACCTTGTACGTAGGTGGGAAGGTAATTTTAGCCTCGCGGAATCCCCGAAACGCAGCCCCGTCCGAAAGCACCGAGGTGAGCTGATCCGTGTGCATAAAACCGTGCGGCAGGTGGGCCGGCAGCGGGAACTGTGTCGTTTCGATCCACTGCATCAGCTTGTCGCGGGGTTCGCTCAGCCGAAAGTTTAAATCCCCACACCAGTACACACTGTCAAAGTTTTGCGTGACGTCCTTGTTCCGGTGCTTCACCGTAAGATTGCGCGGCAGGTCGAGCGCGTGTATGATCTTTTTCACGTCCGACACGCGCTCCTTCACCTTCTGCTGGTGGGCTGTCAGATGGGACGTTACAAACAGGAACGAAGTGCCAAACAGGCAGAACGAGATCGCCACCGCACCCTTCGTGCGGAAGGCTGTACCGGGCCGCACCGACAGACAGGCGTCTTCCGGTTCCGAGCAGAACCAAATCAAGTCGCGCCGGATGAAGGCGGCCAAATGGAGCGTACCGAGGCTGGTGGAATGTAGCAGAATGTGGGATGGGCCGAGCGTTTCCTGCAGTGTCACCTCCCACTCGAACCGCTCCGAGCAGGACTCTTGCGTACCGAACACAATAATATCGGGCACGTGCTCGAGTGCTGTCGGCAGCACAAAATCGTTCATCTGGCGCGGCGGACTTTGGCCGTTCATGTTCCACGTGCCGATAAAGATGGTAACCTCGCGGGTGGGAAGTATTTTGTCCAGCTCCGTTGCACCCAGCAGCGACGTAGAACCGAGCCGGCCGTGCAGAAAGTTGCGCTGGCGTGCCTTTTCCGCCGGTATCAAGTTGAGCACGTGGGCAGCCATCAGGGCCTGCCGGGCGAGGGAATCGGCCGAGCCCGGCGGTCCCTTTACGCCCGCGTCAGACTCGTCCGTCCCGCCGTCGCCGACTGCACCGGTCGGTACCATGTCGAACGACATGGATTTGCGCGATTCGTGCTGATCGAGCGAATCGCACCCACCGGGCAGCAGCAGATCGTCTTCCTTTTCGGCAATGTTCGGCGAGCTGTAGTGCTGTTCCATCTTTTCGTACCCGTCCATGTTGCAGCGATGCAGCGGTGGAAGAAAGCGCTCCTTGAACCGTGACTTGCTGGACATGATGGCGCGCTGCGTGTGGTTCTGGTACTCGCGGAAAACGATCGGTTTCGTTACGACGCGATTGTTCACGAGCGACACGTTTGCCTTCGGGCTGCGCCCGCTTACGTCCTCCTCTTCCTGGGGTGTTTCCACCCGCGGGCCCACTTCCAGCGGTCGCCGGTGGCGCAACGGGCTCGACTTTTCGATCGGATAGCTGGTGCACGTCTTGGCAGTTAGCTCCAGCTTCAGCTGCTGCCGACGCTGCTGCATCTCGAGATCGTACGAATCACTACCGGCACAGCAGCTGCCCGTCGCCGGATGCGAGTATCGATTGCGCGGCGGTGATTTCACGATCGCCTCGTCGATCGAGCAGCAGAGATTGAACTGTCCGCCTGCTCCGCCGCCAGTGCTGGCGGATGTGTTATTTGCTCCTGCTACGTAATTGCTCAAACGATTGCCGAGCGAGAGTCGGGTAGAGGACGCGTCACGCTTTCGTACAGCGGTCGGTATTTTCGTCACCGCTGAACCCTCCGGCCCGGTCGACGAGGTCGTGGTGGTAGTAGTCGTCGTCGATGACGTCGAGAGCAGCTGGTACGAGTTGGTATCACTCGGGTTAGACGAATCTTGCCGCTGGCTTGCGCTGCTGGTTGATGTGTTCGTAGCGGTAACGGTGCCTCCATTGCTTTTGCTACTACTGTTGTTGCGGTTGTTGTGGTTATTGTTGTTGTTGTTGTTGTTGTTGTTGCTGCTGCTGCTGCTGCTGCTGCTATTGTTTGCTGTTGTCGCTTTCCGCAATGCATTTGGTTGTGTTGCGGGAGCGGTATGATGATTCCCGACCAGACTAAAGCTCGACCCACTGTCGAACGTTTGCTGCTCGTCTTCGCTCTCCGAGCATCGCTGCGGCTCAACACGTGACGAGCGTTTCGAGAGTAAACCAAGAAATGGTCGTTTGCCCTTTCCACTTGCTGTAACGCTCGGACCACTGCTACTGCTATTAGGATGCATCACAGCGGCGGGAGGCTTCGAAGCACTTGGCTCCGGGACCGTTTTATCCATTGTGAACAAACGAACTAAACCAAACGATATCCTATACTTTCTCGTACGCAAGGCGCTGGAGGCGCTCAACACGATCGTCCATACACGCTGTCGCTTGCACTGCACACACTGTCGTTATATAAGACGGTAAACATCCCGTCCCGCACGAAGAACGTCCTGCAAAAGGCTGCAACGATCGGGTTCCACTGCAGCTGGTAACGAACTACGGCAAGCTGACGTTCATGGCCACCACGGCAGCAACAACGACGACGACGACATCCACGACGACGGGTACTGTGGCAATGCTCTCCCTGCATTGTTATTTATTTTTAGCCACCAAACGGACGGTCCACTCGTATGCTGTGCCCTTGATTTATATGATGAAGCTGATGGTGATGGTGACGATGATACGCCTCTATCGGCCGCATGAAATGACGGAGACATGCAGCAGTAGCAAGAGGAGTATACGCGCTCTCGGTCTCGATCGTGTGCTACTGACATCGTACCAGGTGTAAATGGTGACGCGGGTGATGCTGCTTCATGCATCATCGTCATCATCATCGGCGTTGTTGTGATTGCCGTGTCTACCGACAATTCTCCGACACGGTGCATTCATCCTGAAACAGAACAAATACCGTTTCGCTGCAGTAGAAGCGATATCCGGCGGTGGTGTTGAGGGGGATGCTTTCGCTCATTTACATCATTGCTAAATCAGGTGAAAACCCCCCTAGTAGATTATGACGATGACGTAGTAACAGCACTGAACGTACTTCGACGACGGTGGTGTCGGGATGGCAAATTATCCTTGAAGCTTTCGTGCCAAACAGGAGCGCTATCGGGAGTCTCCAGCCCGAGGTAAACAAAAGCAATTAAAACAACGCACTCCACGGGATTGTTCACATTTCTGAAAGCAGACAGTATTGTAAAGTAAGTTACAATGAACCCGAGCTCGCTTCCTTCTTGCTATTGCGCACACAGTAACCGTGAATTGCTTCGTTCGACCGGAAAGAATCACCACCCCCGTACAGCCAGCCACCCGGTACAGATGATTGCCCGTTTTTTTTCAGGATTATTTATTTACTTCATCTGTCAGATGGGGTTGACATTGCGAAAAAAGGATATGCCAAATGTTGGAAATAATTTTCAAATATTTATTGAAAACTAACATTAGAAGATGGGACAGCATTGAAATTATAATCTGAACACTCCAAACATACTGTAAAATCATGAATTCTTCGGGAAAAAAAATAAAAAAGTCAAATTTTCGCGACAAAAACGAAGCGCCCTTTGTGCTGGCTCCTGGCGTAACTGACAGCTGTGCAGCTCGTTACCTTGACAGAATATAAACAATCGAAACGAAAATAAAAAGTGGTGTTCATGCAGCCAGAGACGAGAGTTAGATAGTGAAAATAGTTTGTAGTTTGCGTTTCCAAATTGCCCTCGTCCTGCGGGGAATATCATTCCCGTTTGGCATCATTCCCTTACGGCATCGAATCTGTAAGAATGGACATCAACAGAAACAATGCGTTTTTCGAAAAGGTACACATGCTGGAAGATGGCGTGACCCTGGGGGATATTGAGAATTTTATGCGTGTATATTTTTTTTCCTGGCTCTCTGGCTAATTTTCCCTTCATTAGTTGAAACAAAACGTTACGGATTCTTTCGATCGATTGCGCAAAGCGATTGATCTGCGAGAGAAGCTGCTGCTGAGACAGCTGACCGTAGTGGTGCAGCAGGCGCAGCACATCACGTTCGAGTACGATAGCATCCGCTTTCTGGGGGACGGTGAGGATGAACTGGTCGGACGCATCCGCACGTACGGCAGGTACAATATCGACAATTTTAACGTAATCCTCCAGAAGGAACCGTACGAGAACGAGGACTACATTCTGCCTTCGAACGATCACGATCTGATGCATAAAAGCTGCCGCCAGGGTGCGGATGACGAGCGCAATCCCGAGAGCGAGGAGATTGTGGTGGAGTTCTTCAACAATCGCAGTCTCATCAAGGACAGTGCCGAGATGGTACGCGAATCAATTATAAATCTCACGTTGAGCGAGAGTCGTGAGCTGATCGACCGAACGATTGGCATGCCGAAAGCGTTCCTGGATGTAGCTACCGCCGACGAACCGACAAACGATGGCCTAGAATCATTGCGTGTGTGTAAAATCGACCCAACAGCGCACCGATTGTACAGGGGTCGTTGCTCCATACCGGATCTGCCGCCGCTCGATTCGCTTTCCTTTCAAGGTGAACAGCAGCAGGACGATGGTAGTAACAACAACCTGCAGGGAAGCGTATCCAACGGCAACGCCAAACATGGTCGCAATGTGTCGCGTGATGGGGAAAAGTTGATTTCACTTTCGCTGCCGCCTCAGCGCATGATACCGAAAGCCTCACAAACGGATGGACTGATTGTACCCAGCAATACCACCACCAGCACCGATTCCGAAGGAAACGTGCACGAATCGTCTGCCGCCTGCAAAGCGGCGGTGGACAAGCGTATGAAAAACGTAAATCACGTTACGATGAACAGTTGTGGCAGTACGATAAACCTTAAAAACGTCACCAATCTGACGATCAACTCCTGTTCGGAGCGACCCCAAATGAGGGAAAAGGAACACGCGGTACCGAAGACTTCGGGCGTGGATCAGGGACCTTCCGAGGAAGGCAGTCCGGAGTGTGGCTTCTACAAGCGGCTCATAACGGAGAACAAAATCCTACGCAACCATATACTAAAGACGAAGCTGGGCGGTGGGACAGGATGCGGAGGCGTAAAATCACAGCCTGCCGTGATGAGTTCGTCCGTCTCGGACCGCTCACTATCATCTGCGACCAATGAAACGCTTTCCAACTCGAAACAACCGTCCAACGAAACGGACGGCGTCTCGAATAGCAGCAGCAGCAGCAGCAGCATCGTCGCCCCGAGTGGCCCAGCCGAGCCGGAAACGAACCTCAACATTCCACTGTCAGAGCAGGAACTACGGCAGATGCTGGATATGCCTTCCTCGATGTGCGAGAAGAGCCTTTCGTTTGTGTTGGGCGAGCTGTACGGCATGCCAAGCGGGTTGGCCACACTAGCGAATGCCGGGGCGGGCAAAACGAAGGAACACACGATGCAGATTCAGCAATGGCTGAAACAAATAATCTCCGAAGCCGAAACGGAACCGTTTCAAAATGCGGAAATGCTAGAGTTTAGCAAAATTCACGACTAGGATTATTAGGAAGAGGAGGAATGTTTCGTGAAAATTTTCCTGTCGGTAAATGTTCCATACAAGTGTTTTTACCTTTATTATCTGTGCGATTACAGTTGCTGATGATTATTGTCTGTGATTATTTAGGTTCGATATAGTTTGGGTTAGAGAGTGAGGAAAAACTGACTAGGGTTCAGAGGGAGTGTCTTTCGATATTCACCAACCGTGCGCCCTCGTCAAGAGTTTGAATTTTCCTTTTAAAATGCTGATATAACGATTTCATTGCCCTTTTCACTCCTATTATTTGCACATATTTTGCTATGGGTGTAGGTTTGATAGATGTGTCTGTGGTTTATTTTATATGTTTTTCTTCTTCTTTTCTTAAATATTTACTAAACTATCGATTAGTTTGTATTGCTGGGTTTACTTAACAGGGTGTAATGAATTAATTTTCCTTATTTTTCCACCCAGAGGTATCTTATGCCGATTGTCCACATTCCATTGTTCAATGTACGAAACCATCCTTCCCCCCTTCCCCTCATTCAAATGCTTTTTTGATTGCGTGTGTGTGCCATTGTGAGCGACGAAAAGGTACTTTACTGTAACGTAGTACTTGATAGACTGCTTTTCTCACGAGTTTCGGGAATCGTGGCCTGGTGCGATGAATAGTCATAAGTATTTCGTATCTGACAAAGATAGCAAAGACCAGCTTCAAACGGTCATCGGAAGCAAAGCGGCAGCACACTCGTCTAGGTAATAATACGCGATTCATGTTAGTAATACTGTGTGGAGTGTTTTGTACGTTTTAAATGTAGTGTGGTATATAAGGAACAATTTAAACACAACATTGCGCGCGTTTCCTAATTCAACCGTACATGCATTGCTGGATTGAACTCACATTTTAACAATTTCTCGCTTGATCCGGTTTGCAAATGTATCTCCAAGTATCTGCAAGTTTTTCAAGGGTAAATATATATAAGAATCATTCGTTTTGCATCAATGATACAAAATTGGTACTTATGGCAAACAAATGATAAATAGAAAAAAAAAAAGTAAATGTCTCAATGAAATATGTCTTTTCGATGGACGCTTTGTCAGCGACGGTAGCGCAATGGCGTTTCCAACATAAAGCTTCTTTTGTTAAATAAATATTACTTATTACTGGCGAAAAGATGTGTTAGTTTGAATCTACAGGACCGTTGTCGAAATAGGGAGTAAACTTTGCTATAGTCGCGAATAGTGATGGGAAAAATAAAATTTTCGTTGGAATGGATTCCGGCTAACTCTTAAGTTTTTTTTTTTGGAATCAGATTGCGGATAGTAGGTCGGGAATCAAATTTCGGAATCGATTCCGAAATCAGCTCCGGAAATAGTTCCGGAATCGGCTTCGGAATTGGCTCCGGAATAATAATCGGCTCTGGAATAATAATCCTTCGAAATCAGAATCGGCTTCGCAATCGTACTCGGTTTCGGCATCTCCATAAGAATAAAGGGTTGGATACAATTATGCTACGTATTGATGGCTGCAAAGAATCAAAATTTACTTGCAAACGATCCATTCTCATGGAGATTCCCGCACTTACTTTTGAAATTTGATATATCAATTCAAAAACTTGTTCTAATTCCGGACCAAATTCTAATTCGGGAGTCAGTTCTGATTCCGTTACCGGAGCCAATTGCTATTCCCACGTCGATTTCGATTCCGGAGCTAATTCGGATTCTGGAATCGATTCCAGATAGTTAACTCCGGAATCGGCACCTTAATCAGAACTGGCTTCGGAATCGGAATCAGAATACGGAATCGGAATAGGATAGGTCCGATTCCGAGCTTTCACCACTAGTCGCGAAAATTTAAAAACACATGACACAAACACAAACAATATCACATGTTAAAAATTTCCGCAATTCAAAATCGTCGATAGTCATTACACATTACATATGAGCTTGATTAGTCGTGCAATTTTAATCGAAAAATCATCATCTTGAACGACATCCACGATGACGAAGTCAAATTAAGCATTGTAGGAAATTAAACCATAACTAAGTCATTCCTGCTTCATCCTTTTGCTGGCGATTGTTGATTTATTTGTAGCCATTTCTGAGCGATACAGTGTGTATTCGCATGTGATTTGTGGTAGGACGTTTTTATCTTTCTGAAATTGAGCTAAACTGTCGTTTTGAACCATACTTCGCCCATCTCTACATTATGCGTCGAATGACAGTTGTACTCCGATTCGGATAAACTCAAGGTTATTAGACTCTATACAGGTTATGACAAAAGCCCTTTTTGGCCGATCTCCAAAAAAAAAAATGAATGAAAAAATTTTGACAGACAAATTGGAAAGGTTTGTTTACAATTTGAACGGTTTGTTTACAATCGGTTTGCAATCGGTCAGTCGCAAAGCCATCGTTATTTCCAAAGTGTATTTCAACAACCTTTATCGTTTTCAACATATTAGAATAAATTATTTATCATGTCTTCAAACTATAAGTGCTCTGTAGCCTGTTGTAAAAACAATAGGTACAATGTGAAGAAGATGGGAGCCAAAATTTACTTCCATAAATTCCCAGAGTGTTTAGCAACGAAGCAAAAATGGATTGCATTTTGTGGAAAGGATAATCCTTGGATGCCTTCTCCGAATAATGTTGTGTGCTCGGAACATTTTGTACCATCTGATTACCAATTGAGAAACGTGCAGGAAATTAAGCGGGGATCTAATTGGTTAAAACCTCAAGGTAAGATGTTATAAATCCTGATGATTATTCTATTTACGATTTTGTTAACTTTTTTAAGTTGTGTTTACAGCCATTCCGTCAGTTTTATCGCCGTTAGAAAATGATAGTGATATTGCATTATTGCACTTAGACAGCAAGATCAATAACCAAAACACAAACGAAGGGGGAACCGATTGCCCCCTGCCGGAAGGTAAGTTGTTCCCAAATTATGTGTTAGTATTACATACTTTTATCTATACTAATATGCAAATCAATATAATTTCAGCTGGTTCTTCGTTTTGTGATGAACATATTATTGAACTAAGTGCAGGCAACTTTACTATTGAAACAAATGAAAAAGATGTGTGTTTCAAGTGTAAAGACTATGAAGAGAAAATATGTGATCTAGAATCTAAACTTAAAACAGTAGAAGACAGGAACGAGCGGTAAGCTGATGTAAATAATCAGCTAAGCGAAAAATTGAAAATATTTTATGAAAAAGAAAAAGCTCATATTAAGCAAATACAAACACTTGAAAAAGCAAATAACAAAATTAAGGAAGAATGGCCACGAAAAAAATTTATAGAAAATATGAAAGAGGCACTGAAAGGCATTTTATCAAGCAACCAAATTGATCTCATTTTAGAAATCAAGAAAACAGTAAGATGGTCAATGCAAGAACTTTCTGCAGCATTTACATTAAAATATTTCAGTCAAAGGGCTTACAAATATATAATTTTTGATTTAAAAATTCCTCTGCCATCCATTAGAACCCTACAACGTTATGCAAGCAGGATTGACCTTAAACAAGGCATTCTAGATGATATTTTATCATTCATTGGGTCCTTTGCTCAAACATTGAGTCCTATGGATAGAGAATGTGTATTGTCGTTCGATGAGATGAAGGTGTCTCGTATATTGGAATACGATCCATCGGCGGATGAAGTGGTAGGTCCTTTTGACTTTTTACAAGTAGTAATGATGCGCGGGCTTTTTAAACAATGGAAACAACCTATTTTTATTGCTTTTGATCAAAAAATGACCAAAGATATTTTGATTGACATAATAACAAGGCTCAGTGATAAGATGATAAATGTTGTAGCGATAGTTAGCGATAATTGCCAAGCAAACATAAAATGTTGGAAGGAGTTAGGTGCTAGGGATGACATCGAAAAACCATATTTTTTACATCCTAAAACACAAAATAATGTATATGTAATCCCAGATACTCCGCATCTTCTAAAATTGTTGAGGAACTGGTTATTGGATCATGGGTTTGAACATAACGGCAAACACATAGAAACCAGCAACCTTTTACGTATGGTAGCTCAAAGAATGGAGTCCGAAATGACTCCTTTGTTCAAGCTTACAATGGCACACATAGATATGACCCCCCAACAGCGTCAAAATGTTCGTCGAGCTGCAGAATTGCTGTCTCGCACTACCACTGTAGCTCTTCGAATTTATTACCCTTACAATGAAAATGCAAAAGTTTTGGCTGATTTTATTGAAAAGGTTGATTTATGGTTTAGTGTGTCCAATTCTTACACGTCGTTTGCAAAGTTAGACTATAAAAAAGCTTTCAAAGCGAGTGACGATCAAATTGGCGCCTTGAGAGATATGTTTGAAACTGTATCAACTATGACCATACCAGGAAAGTCAAGTTTGCAAGTATTCCAAAGATCCATTATGATGCAAATCACGTCTTTGCAAATGGTTTTTGCAGATATGAAAAAAAAACATGATATACAATTCATCTGCACACATAAAGTAAGCAATATTTAAGTATTTAGAGTTTTGTATTTAGTAAAGTTTTTTTTTTATTTTTCAGCTAAACCAGGACGTATTAGAGAATTTATTTTCGCAAATAAGGCAAATGGGAGGAGCCTATGACCATCCTTCTCCACTAAGCTGTGTGTATCGAATACGTACTATTATTTTGGGGAAAACACCTAGTATTTTGCATAACCAAACCACAACAGTTGAGGCTATGAATAGTGAGCACGATCAGTATATAACAACAGAAAGCGCTGTAGCTGATCCTAAGCCTGACGAATTTTTCGTATCAGCTACCATGTTTGATCAAGCCGAAATCGATTCCCATTTACCAGATGAGAGAGCTATGGAAGAAGCAAATAATTTTTTGCTTCAAGATGCTAGTTCACTTAGTTCCGTCAGTGATACTAGTGTAGAATTGCCTGCTCAAGAAGCCGACGGATTGTCATATATTCTTGGATGGTTAGCAAAAAAATATAATGCTCAGTTTTCACACTTAAATCTCGGTGAACACACATTTAAGAAAAAAGATGAGCACAGCTACAGTCAGCCTCCATCTTTTGTTCATCATTTGTCGTGTGGTGGATTAATTGAACCATCTGATGCATTTTTGAGACTGGGGAAAAAAATGGAAAAAATATATTTGAAAATGAATCCAGAAGGAAGTATTATGGGTGGTGAACGTATAACAGAAAGAATAGCTTCAAAGATTAAAAAACACGTAAATGAACTTCCTCTGGATATAATTCGCTGTTTTGCAAAGCAACGAGTGATTGTGCGTATGCGATACTTAAATTTAAAAGCAGCAGCTGAACAGCTGGAACGAAAAAAAAGAAAGTTTACACAGCATAACACCAAAGAAGCAAAAAAAATGAAAAAAATCACAAGTTAGACAATATGTTAATCTTCAGTAACAATGTTATAGTATTTTAGTATAAGTTAATAGAATTTTATGTACTTATAAACTTTTGTTTTATGTATTATTCCCTACTTGATGTACCTCAGATTCCTGTATTCCAAATACAATTACAAGGGTGGATTGATGAATAGACAACCACTTACACAAAAAAACCTTGTTTTTTTATTAATTTATGTAAACAGATACCATTTTTTTATAAATCGGATCAGATTTTTGTAAATTTCAATAAAACCTAAACATGATTTAAGTCAATGTGCTGAGCGATTCCATAAATTTCCATGCCGCCGAATAAGTGTATCACACGTCAGCAACGTATAGGAGAAAAATATGACAAACCTATTAGTTCTTCATAAACAATTATTAAATGATAAGGGATACTTAAACGGAATTTATTTAAATCAGTCCACCTAGATAATTTTTTTTTAAATATGGAACCAGTGATGTCTTGGTGATACCGGGGTCCCCCAGCGGTAAGAAACATGTTAGCATGCACTTTAGGGCCCTTTCAATAACGGCCACTATATAGGATTGAATTAAACTTTTTCGAACCAATAAGGTTTAAAACTAACTTTTTATATGAGCTTGAAGTGGCATTATTCTTATTCATCTTCTTTTGTGAGTAAAATTTTAGTGTGTAGATCAATGATTGTGTGTGATTATTTGGTATATAATGGAAGTCATACCCTGACTATAATGTGAGCCATAAGCTACGGTTAGACTGTAGATCAAACAACGTTATTCTGCCGCACATCTCTCTTGAATACGGTGCTTCCCACCCCGTGGGTGATCCTCTATTATCCTTCGGGACATACATGCGGCATTTTTAAAATATTTACACTGCACTTCTAACAGCAGTAACAACCACAAGTGATATACCGATTAGTGGTGAGTCATACGATTAATTTCACGACCCGACCCGGAGTCGGGTGCGAGCCAGTCGGAATCGGAATCGGAATGAAATCCGACCCGTGGGTGCAACGAGTTCGGGTCGACCCGAATGATGAGTAGGTGCGAGAGAGCATAAGAGATTCCGACCCGTTGGTGCAGCAAGTTCGGGTCGGGTCGGGTCAGATTGAACCTATCTTGACACGACCCGACCCGAACTCGCTGCACCAGCGGGTCGGAATGAGCCCACCTTGGCCCCACCCGACCCGAACTCGTTGCACCAATGGGTCAGAGTCACTTATGCTTTTTTGCACCTACCGGAGTCGTTGTACCTACTGAACCTACTTGTACTTTTCGGGTCGACCCGAACAACTCCGGGTCGCTTACGGATGGCTCAGACCCGATAGGTTCGGGTCGACTCGCCCATCACTATTACCGATGCGTTTATTTTGAATGGTTACTCGCAACATTTTTATAATTTAGCTTCATGCAAATAGTAAAATTAGCTATGTTCAAGTAGACTGGACCAAGTGTAACAAGACATCATGTACCGGGTTTCTCTTAGCATGTGTGATGGGAGATGTGTAACCAGACCAACCAATCCTCTTGTTGTCCTACAAAGAAGAATAAAAATATTAATTCCATAATCACAATTGAATCTGCACACACGCGCAGAGCTCGCATATCAAAATATAATATCAATCAACAATGTGAAGGTAGTGGCGGCTTCAACGATAATCGGACTAGTTACCGCTTAAGGCTCCCGGCACCCTAAATCCTTTACTGTGTGAAGTAGCATATTACACTTCTTGGTCGCTTCGTATATCATGTTTATTACGTGCCTCGTGAGCAAAGCGCGATTTTTAGCCAAATGACTGAAACCAACAAGCGTCCGATTGAGCGGTCAGCACGGTTACATCAATACGTCTAGATGACGGATTGACTTGTAAACATTGGGTTTAATGCACACCTGATACCCACCTGATTCCCCATCAAGCGCTGAACTGGCCAGAGTCAGTTATATTATCAGTCACCTAATGCTGCTGATGTCATTGTATGATTAGTCCATTGTCCGATCAGCTGGTTCACTGCCCGCCCGGTCCGGCAACCATAGTGGCTTTCCGCACTTGCTCCTGCACTCAGTCGTTGCTCCTCAGATAACCATGTTATGTTATAGAATCGACGTTAATCGTTCGATCGTGGGCCATTCATTGAAATCCAACATTCACTTTGTAGAACCAGCATACGCGTTTGAAAACTTTGCCCGCTGCATTATTTCTCACAGTCGCCTTAGCAGCTGATTGTTGTAAAAGAAGAATTACGGCAAAGCTGTAAGGATCGACCATATACCGGGTCTCTATGATCGGCTATGCTGAGCTAAAATATAAAATTATATTCACTGTGGGATATGTTTTAGTTTATTGAAGAAGTACGCAAAAGTTTTGTCTTCCGTTAACTTATCTCTGTTGTTGATGCTAAGCATCAGCTGATTGGCGGCGATTTTGACAGACAAATTGTAAACAAGATATTCAAAATGGTGAGCTGTTCAAGAGCTCTGTCGTAACCTGTATAGAGTCTAATAACCTTGGGATAAACTCGTTCAATCCCCTACTGTCATCCCCTACAGCGACTTTTTTTCTTGCTGTCAAATTAATGCTCACGTTCTCCAACCTTGTCTAGCACGGGGAGGACTTGCGATTTCTGGTACAACTGTTTGCGTAGCGAAATCGGAAATTTGCTGCACCATCGGATACATTCACCAGTGTACTGTGCTTGGCCACTGGCCCCTGAAACCTACGGCGAATACGAAGCTGTAGGTGCAAGGCACGTATTACAGCGTTTGCTGGAGCCATCGAAAAGCGACGATGACGGTGCAGTGAGCTGCTACAAAAGGTAACTACGAAGTGTTCCGCGATAGAGCCTCTATTTCTCTGCCACACAATCTGCTAACAGCGGTTGTGCGTTTTATCTTTGCAGACGTTTAGGTACAACGGTACAACTTGGGGGAAACCGCTCCTCGATTCCGCCAGAATATTCCCCCCGTCGGGATTATTGGTAGTGGCTGTGTACAGCTTCCACCGCCGCATATCATCCCCGTGCGGAAGACAAGCAAATCTCACTCACCCACTCACTAGCTATGTCTCGTGGACCCGGTCCGATCCCCCATCGGTGGCTGCACTGCCCGCGGAAATCGGACTCGATCATAGCAGATCGCTTCATAGCGTTTAAGACGCCGCTCAAGCGCGACTTTCAGTCGCAGATGCCCGTCCAGTGCTCCTTCGCACCGTCGATGCTGTTCGATCTGATGAAGCGACAGAAGCGACGCATCGGACTGTGGATTGATCTGACCAACACCAACCGTTTTTACGATAAGAACGAGATCGAGGACGCCGGCGCTACATACATAAAGCTGAAGTGTCGTGGCCACGGCGAAACACCGTCCGTCGAGCATGTGCGATCGTTCATTGAGATTGTGGAGGAGTTCATACAGGAGCATCCGTTGGACGTGATTGGCGTTCACTGCACGCATGGATTCAACCGGACCGGTTTCCTGATCGTTTCGTACATGGTCGAACGACTGGACTGTGCGGTCGATGCGGCCGTGATGGCATTCGCCCAGGCCCGCCCGCCGGGCATCTACAAGGGCGACTACCTGAAGGAACTGTTTGCCCGCTACGGGGACGTGGAGGATGCGCCGCCTCCGCCGGAACTGCCGGCCTGGTGCTTGGAGTATGACGATGGCGACCAGCCGAACAATGGTGCGCACCAGCTGGTGGAGCAGGATGACGATGACGACGGTGGAGGTGGTGAGGAAAGCAGGCCGCGCGGTTCGAAGCGATCACAGGAAGGCGAAGGGGCGCCGCAGACGCCAAAGCGCTTCAAGCGAGCCTCGTACAACCCGAACGCAGTCTTCATGGAGGACGTGCCGGGCGTGACGTTGGTGCGGGACGAAGCCCTGATTGCCAAGCTGCAGGAGCGAGTGCGCGAGATGTGCGGCAGCAAGCTGCAGGGCTTTGCCGGCGCGCAGCCCGTCTCGATGGACATGCACAACATACGCTACCTCAAGGAGATGCCGTACCGGGTGTCCTGGAAGGCGGACGGCACCCGCTACATGATGCTGATCCATCGCGAGGGCGAGATTTACTTCCTCGACCGAGACAACTCGGTGTTCAAGGCGGAGGGTATCCGGTTCCCCACCCTGAAGGACACGTCCGTCCACATCACCGACACGCTTGTCGACGGAGAGATGGTGCTGGACAATTACGGCGAGGGGAAGAAAATCCCCCGATATCTCGTGTACGATGTGATCTACCTGCACAATCGGGAGGTGCGCAAGCAGCGGTTCTTCCCCGATCGGTTGGGGCTGATCGATCGTGAAATCATACAGCCGCGCACCAACGCTATGCGGCAGGGCAGGCTGGACCGGGAGAGCGAACCGTTCGGCGTGCGGTTGAAACAGTTCTGGGACATTATGCAGTCGCGGGCACTGCTCGGGCCAAAGTTCACCAAAGGGCTGGGCCACGAGCCGGACGGGCTGATCTTTCAGCCCTCGATCGATCCGTACGAGTCGGGCGTCTGCCCGCGTGTACTTAAGTGGAAACCGCATCACATGAACTCGATCGACTTTCGGCTGGTGATAAAGGAGGAAACGGGGCAGGGCATGCTGCCGACCAAGAAGGGGCTGCTGTACGTCGGCGGCATGGAGCACAGCTACGGCGAGATCAAGCTGACGAAGGAGCTGCGCAAGCTGAACAACAAGATCATCGAGTGCAAGTTCGAAAATGGCTGGGTGCTGATGCGCGAGCGCACGGACAAGTCGTTCCCCAACAGCTACGAAACGGCCAAGAACGTGTGGGAAAGCATCCGCAATCCCGTCACCGAGGATCGGCTGCTGACCCTGATCGCAAAGGACGGGTTTCGATCGGATGCCGAGCTGATGCCGCCACCCCGGCCACACTGAGCCACTGCGGGGGGAATGGACTGAACGGAGAGCGGCCCCCGATGCGTGACCAATTTGCTATTTTACTGGTTGTAGTAAGATTGGAAGTATTTGACATGTTTTATTTTTAAACCAACCACAATTTTTGTTTTCTCTCTTGAGCGCCTTGCCTGGGGCCCTTTACGTTCGAACGCTTCCGGGCTGCTAGCTCGAAAATCCGCTCCGCGTAGCGAACAACCTTCCTCATGCTGCGTTTCATCTTCTCATCTGCTGGTACTGCAATACCACGCAACCTCGCTGGATTACCATGGATACGGACTGGTCACTCGTTTTCTACCAGTAACGATTCCTCCTGTCTTTGCATTGTATCGAGCTTGACAGAACGCGCAAACACAGGCGCCTAGAGCTGTGTAAGAAGCTACGTTGGTACGGTGGTTTGGGCCGAGTCGCGAAGGGAAGGGCAGAAAGTGACGACATTATATTTGATTATGGAACCATTAATCCATACATTGTAAGGCAATGCGGATTCGTTTCGAAGCGAAAGCTTAGTTTATAAGGTAGCATAACTTGACCGAAGCATTTTCGGTCGGAAGTAACTCTTTGGATCACGAAAGTCGAAAAGGATGAAAGACAGCGGCAGTAGCCAGAAGCGAGAAATGGAGAGATTGTGCAGAACACATCTATATAGTTAAATAAATTCCCGCAAGACATCGTTTAAAAACAAAACCACCCGCCCGCTGATGACTCCCTTTGCGCTTTGGTGAGATTGAGAAAAAAAAACGAAAGCAAACACACACACAGCCTCTTACTTTGAGTACAGTTTATTAACAGTTAGATTTGAATTTCGACCGACTAAAACATAATTAAAAATTATCACCAGATTGTTCGATAGAATGTTTCTTGCGTGCTTTGCCCGGCAAACGGTTTCCTTTTTCCTGTTCTTGTGTATGCGTGTGTGTGTCTGTGCGCGTGTGTAAGTGGATTTTTTGTTTATTTAACTTTCACGCGATCATGCGATTTAAACAAAATGTGTACTATTCTGGACAACAATGTTGTCTAATTGCATGAAAACTGCAAAGCTGTTGTTGTGGAGTCCGCCTCTAGCTTATCTTTCTGCCAAATTGGACAAACTTACACACACACACACACACGCACATACACAAACATATTTAGACGTACATAAAACACACCAAGAATTAAGGTTTCTTATGCAACCCCATTCGCACGTTTTCTTTAAACTTCCCTATGCTTATAAGTACGAAGAAATGGGTGGAAGTATATTGGGATGGGAGGGAAGGACGACGACTAAACAAACAATTCCTCGTTCCTGTTTTTTTGTTTTGTTTTTGTACAACACCGCACACTTGCTTACATTTGCGATACGTTTACTAATCGGTAAAATTGAATAATTTAACTACAAACAGGGTTTTTTTGTTTAAGTTTTAATTTCTTCCACATTTTGTGTGTATGTGTGTTTATGTTAGTATTTCGCGATCGTGCACCGCAGAGTGCAAGCTTGCAATTGTTTGCAGTAAACTAGCTTAGTTTATTTTACTAAAATCGGCTTCGATCTTTTGCTCCCATCTCGTACATCATCACACACTCACACACACTCAGAGACAGAGAGAATAAAAATTACGACCGTAAAAGGGCATGGGTTTTGGGGAGGAGGAGGAGGAGGAGCAGAAGCAGGAGTAGGAGTAAGGTTTGCAGCGGTTATATACGCACCGCATAAGTACAACGTTGCGAAGCGATTATGTGTATGCACGAAGTAGGCTAGCTTCAGATTGGAGGGGTGGTAAGAGGGCAGGGTGAGGAAAGGATACACTACACAGTATACCACGCAGGCAGTCGCATGGAGTCGTTGTAGCACGTGGGAGACATGACCCAGTACGCAGAGCGATTGGGCGAAACGCGTCGCATGCCAATTGCAAACCAATCACACGTGTGTAAATATCACAATTCTTTTATTACTCACTTTAATTAATGTATGTGCGGGCTTGCACTGTTTGCGCTCACGTTCGTATGGTTAATGTGTGTGTGTTTTGTATTCTCTGTATATAGATATATGTTTGTATATATATTTGTTTCATATATATGTTTCTTTTAAATATGCACACCATCAATGAAGCGATGATGCGGGAGTTTAATTTTCTAACAAAGTAAACGAAATACGCGAGTTGTTTCCCCGCGTAGACGCGTAAGCAGCACCCGTGTTCGATTCCCGAATTTCACTATTCGCACGTTCTGGAATGCTCTGTTCAGACGGAACGGGGGTTGTGCCAATCTTTTCTATCTACTCTATGCGCAAATACGGCCGTAATGTATCGCAGAACGTACGGTAAGCACATCAAGTCAGATGTGGAACTAAACCCAAAGACAAACAAACTAGGGCAAAACCGGACCGTGTACGATGTTAATCGAACGACTTTTTTTCCTTTCTTCCCTCACCTAAACACTTTACAAATGTAAAGAAACAATGGAAAGGAAAGTCCACAATACTGACGTGAAGCGACAGAATAAGAAAAACAGGCTACTGCGTTCGCACGTGGTTGCCTGCTAGGAGCCCGCGGTTTAAAACATCACCACCACGGTGTGTATGTGTATGTGTACAGTGTGGTTTTCTACATGTCTGTGTGTGTAACCCGTAAGCAAGAAGTCCTGAAGTCTGTTCCCTTCAGCTCTGTAGCTACTGTGAGGAGGCGAATCGAAGCCACACGGTTCACCTGTCCCTCGGAAGCGCGCAAAACGGAAACCGAACGCGAACCCTCTACTCCTAAGGTGGCTGCCGCAGGTGTCAGCTTCACCGTGCTCCAAAATGTCCTCTCGGTCGATGGCCGACTCGTTGACCCTTTATCGCTGAGGCCCAGTGCTGCTGTGCAGGGCGACCGCTGCATCGTCGTAGTCCACCTCGGTCTCCTCCAGCTTGGCGGCGCCGCTACAGATGCGACACTTGCAGCACACTATGCAGGGTGCGGCCAGCAGGAGCAGCGGTGACGCCACCAGCAACAGTATGCCGAACCCGGCAAAGATCCCGATCACCTGGGCCCGGTGCCACACGACCGAAGCGCGCGAATGGCCCAGCTTGTTCTTGCACGGGCCCTTATCGTAGTGGCGGAGCAGGAAGTCGTCCTGGAATGGGATTGGGGCGAGAGAGAGAGGTGTTAGTGGCGCTGATGCACAACGACAAGCTGCAGAACACTTACGTCCAGACTGGCGAGACAGTACCAGCAGAAGACGTGCTTGCACCGTTTGCACATCATCTGCGCGCAGCCCTCGTCCTTCTCGATCGGCACGGTGCACATCGGGCAGCACTTGATGAGATCATTGTCGAACGGGATGCCCAACGCGTCCGTTTGGCCATCCACCGCGAGGCGGCGCGAATTTTCCTCGCACGACATCGTTGGATGCCACTGCACAATGAAAGAAAGAAAGAGAGAGACACCGAAGAGAAAGCGTTAGTTTTTATGTATTTGTTCATTTATTGATATGACTAGTAAGCTTTTACTGATCCTGGATCTAAAGATAAACCCATGCCAGCCATGCAATTGATCTCATTAACCCATCAACCCACAAAAGTCCTCGAACTTTTCCTGAACTTATCCGCTCTTGAAACGGCTCCATAGCTCATCTCAAACTTCAAACTGATCTTAACCCCACACCGATCCAGGAACTAAACCTGAACTTATATCAGTCTGGCAACTGATCCTACATCCATAAAATCTCTGGAGCCCATCTGGAACAGATTCCTCACCAATACCAACGCCTGACTCGTGGAGCTGATCATGAACTCATACTCATACCAGGAACTTATCCAAAACACATACCCATCCTGGAACGCATCCAGAACCCGTACTAGTCATAAAGCTAATCCTAAACCCATGCAGCTCGTTGAGCTTATACAAAACTCAAACAGATCCTGGAACTGCTCAACAACTTCATGATTCACACAAAGATTCATGATTCTGTAAAGATACACAAATCTTCAAAGATTCATGAATCTTCAAAAAATCATGATTCTCAAAATATTTATGATTTTAAGGGATTTATGAATCTTAATTCATATATCACTTGGGATTCATGAATATTTAGAGATGTATGATCCCCAAAATATTGAATTTGCCCAATCCCACATACAACTTGCCCGTTGTCGGTTCAACTGCGTGGTACTTTCCAACAAGACTCATAAGCCTGAATTGGATGGCATGACCACGTAGGTTACACAAGAAAAAGAAGAATCATAAAAAGTTTAAGCTTTATAAATTTTAGAAATTTATGAATCCTTACAGTTTAATGAATCCCTAGAGATTCGAAAATCTTTCTAGATATAAAAAACTTTTGAGATTCATAAATCTTCTCAGATTCTTTTGAGAATCTTTGAGATTCATGAATCTTTCCTATCGGGATTCAGATTAATTGAATCATTCCAAAGATTCATTCAGATTCATGAATCTGAATCTGAATTACCCAACACTAATTCGGGATGTTAGTGTCGGTGGGATACCTCTACCCACTACCTTCCAGAGTCGGTTCCGAAATTATTGGAGTCAGATTTTTGCCAACTTTACCCATCACTTATTCACCACACCCTGGACTGATAGTCCTCAGACAACGCTATCGAGTGAATAGTTTTGTCACGATTATATGTGATCAACTAAATGTTTCTGGGAATAGTCTAACAAGTCCAACACAGAACTATCTAATAAGTGCGATTTCATACGCGTCAGAATATGACTGAGTGTCAGGAGTAATTAAGCGTAAAGCGGTAAGGGCTGGAAATCATCCGTCAATTTTAAAACAACTCATTGCAACGCATTACAAAATGGGGCAATTTTCTTATTTAGTGTAGTTGGGGTATGGAATTTTCTCCGTGTTCAATTTTAAATAGTTCGTTCAAATTGTGAAAGGTGAAAACCCAAACTTACCGCCTTCTTACAACCGGAACAGAAGTCCTCCCGACACGTGGGACAGTGCACGGCGCACGGCGACGGCATGCTGGAGGACGATGGCGACAGTGGCACGATACGGTCGGAGCAGATCGAGGAGCCTGTTTGGTTTGCTCCGGCCTGGTCGCCTGCCTGCTGCTCCCTCGGCCCAACGAGACAGATCGTTTCGCAGCCCGCTTTCGGGCACCAGGTTCGGAACCGGTCCAGTTCTACCTCTGTGAAAGAGAAGGAGTACAAACGCTTTAGTATGTCGTACAGAAAAGAAAAGCTTTTTTTGTGTGCGTCCCCAAATAAATGTAACACGCCGGCAGCTAATAAACCTCACAGTAGCAGCGGACCGGAAAGCGAAGCTTAACATGCTAATCCCTTTTCGGGAAACGTTGAAGCTTCCGGTGGGAATGCCTCGTACGCCGTTTATGCGAGAGCGAATTGATGAACCTTCATAAATCAAAGCTCCTGCTGGGGGGACGGTTGTACATTTGCTGCTGATTTGTATAAATTATTCATCCCATTTGCTGGTGCTGGTGCTTTGCTGATGCTGCTACTACCGTGCAAACTGCTCGTCATTGTCGTACGCGATTAGTGAGACCATAGCCTGAACGCGTTGGTGGACACGTCCGGCTGCACGAATGTGAACGGACGTCGGGCCGTTTGCCGCAGATTGATTTATCATTTCTGGATGAAATAATTCATCGATAGGGCGATGCTTTTCCATGCACTTATCATGGAAGGGTGGCGTGATCGTTTGTTTGTGTTTCTTAATACACAACGTCAATGCCATGCGTTTCATTTAGCTTAGTTTGAATGTGGGAAGCAATACCTAAATCAAACTCTTGACCGATTCAATCGCAAGAATACAGTGTCATTTACTTAAACGTGATTGTAATCCGTTCGTCAGATATTATTTAACACTGACTTTATCAAAAGAACCAAATTTAATGGACACTTAAACTGCTCAAACTATTTCATTCATTCCACGCCGTTGTGCTCACATTCAATGCTGAATACGTTTCCACATAAGACACCTCAACACTTTCACGCTAACCACCCGGGCGGGCTGGGAGAAGAAGCTTGATTTGGAATTTTCGCTCATCGCAAGAAGAACTTTCTCGCCACGAATCCTAACCGGTTGTAATAACTGCATTTTGTACTTTCGCGGTTTACAGCCGTCGAGTGAGAAAGATGGGAGCGTTTGGCGTGCAGACGTGAAACTGGTGACAAATGCATCTCGTGTCGCCGTTCGATGTCGCTTTAAACAGATTTAAGTTGATTCAGACTAATAATGGTGGTGAAGGGTAGCAGGCATAGCGATTCTGGTTAAATTGGTTTAAATTGTTGGAAATTGTTGTTTGTTTAGCAGAAGGGAAAATGGAAAATTCTGATTCATTGTTAATTTGTTCTTGGACAGAACAACTCTTTTGTGATAATTTTTAAAATTTATAAAGTTGAAAGATGCATTCAATCTGCACAAAATGCATGCTTGCACATACATTAAATATATATACTACAACGAATCTCATTGAACTGCATATATACCTTCCCAGCAACAACAGTGCAGATTGCTCAGTCATTTATCGTCTGCTAAACGAAGTCTTTTTAGATTCCTTTTAGTTTGAGAGCTTAAACCGTCTAGAACCCGTATAGTGGACGTTTAGTGGATTTATGGCACTTGGACAGGTCCATTTTGCCCCGCTTTCCCAATATGTTAATGAGTGTTGCTAGTGCGTTTTTGTTTAACTATTTGCTCAACAAGGCGAGAGTTTCTCCTGATAACTGCTGTCACTTGGATAACTTCCACATGACTACATACGTATTCTGCAAGGTCTTGTTGTAGATTTGATGTCAATGAATTAATCGCAATATTTAATCAAATATTTGCGCCGAAATATTACCCACACAAATTTTACAATAATAGTGAAACTGGCTTATTTCTGAAAAAAAAGTCTAGCAGGAAATGTATATCTACCGAGCAACAAAACTATCTTGGACACAAACCAAAATAGATCGTTCTAAACATGAGGCTTCTAAACACGACAACGATAGTGAACTACAAATATCTTCCCGATACTTATAATGATAACAATGATCGTATATTTCATTTCTATCAGCATATTTCTGGTACTGGAACCAAATATTTCACTTTTCATACAAACGAATCATACGAAAAAAAAACCTTCCGCATAACGATTTTTTCCCTTTTTCTCACGAGTGAGTCACTGGGACTAATTAAACTAGTTATGAGGGGTTCTACTGTATTTTTCAAAATTTACAATCGCTTCAGTTTGTTTTCTCTTATTTTTTTATATTTTTTTTAATCAAATTCAAGTTAAACATAAACTTTCCTGGTGTTTAAATTACTCGTGAACTGGGTTGATAATCATTTTCGTGCTAAAAGCTATAAAAAACCACAATGAACGATCAGAAAACAAAAATAGAATCAAAAATGTTACACCAAATCCCGATCACCAATGCATACGAATATCGATAATAGGGATTAATTTTAGCAGCTAAACCTCTAGACCTCTTTTATCTAAATTTAATTAAATTTTCCTATTTGTTTTCTATTGCAGTTCTTTTAAATCTATCATACGATATTTCTTGTAATCAAGAAATAAAGACTTAGATTTCATTAAAACTTGATTTAAAAAAATAATAAATTTCATGTCTGAGTTGAAAAGTAATATATAAAAGGCTTACGTGTATTTTTTACCAACTCACCTCTATTCAGTCGATAACGGTGGTGCTTCTCCACCAGGGAAGATGACGCTAGCGCCGTTATTTCCGCGATCGTTATGATACCCTGCGCGGGACACATCGCATCCGGACAGGACACCTCGTACGCACCTTCGGAAATTTCAAACTCGATGTAGGCCGTCATGCACTGTTGGGAATGGAGAGATGAAATGATCGAACAATTAAATTAAATTATGCTGTAAACGACGAACTTAACATTTAAAATCCAAACGAATGTAGTACAATCGTGATGAAGAAATAACACAGAGCTCGAGTGGCAAAATGGCTTGCACAAAGCACAAGTTTGCCTCGCTGTTCCCATTTTCCCTTCGGACAAAAATGCAATTAATTAAACCAATCACTTGCAACGGCAGTCAGTTGTTTCCACGTGAGGGTCAACCAATTATTTTAATTTTTCGTCACAATCCAAAAATTTCTTCACCATTTTACCATTTCCGTCCTGCGTGGCAAAGGTCACTGTGTTAAAAGCGGCACATACATAACAGAAGGGTTTATTATCTTTTTTTGTGTCGCTCATCTGGAGTTTTTTCATTAAAACTGTGCTTTCCAAGGCGTCAGTTTGCTGTCTTTTCATGGCCATTGAATTAGGGACTGATGTCTTAACTTAATACATCGTAATTGGTGCTAAATGTAGTTGTGTCGTTTAATGTCCCGCTATCGTTACATTTTAAAACTTATTAAAACAAATTCAATTCAAAGTAAAGCTCGGACGCTGAAAAAACGGTTGCAAATATAAAACAAATAAAACATTAGTGGCCGAGGAGGAGGCCGTGTATTGCAGTACGGGAGAGACTAATAATCCGTCACAAAAGTATCATTACACCACGATAGCAGTGATTACGAAATGATAATTGATGCTTCATGACTCTGGTCCTGCCCACCATCCCATCCCGCTGCATGATGCAAATGTTCCACCATCCTCTCACTAACGTACAATTAAATCCATTGTATTTCCTGACCGATCGATTTCACACATCTGTGCATGCAGTTGGGCCACGCGTTAGTTGCAACCGATGTTAGTGTGATGTGTATTGCAAACCGATTGAAACCGTGTCCATATAACCGACATTTTGTCATTTATCGAACGTTCATCAGCTAGTTCGACGCTGTGAACGGTAATTCTCCTCCTCCGTGTTCTGATGCTTATCAAGCGCAGCAAGTCCGTCTTAAAACGGTCCGACATGAAGCGATGGGCTGTACAATAATAATGTTTCGCGTGTCCAACGGCGATGTTGTAATCGATCTCCCGCCCGGTAATTGTTACTCAAGTTCCGATTTGGAACCGGCCCATGACGAACCGGACATACCGAGACCGCGAGATTCTAGCCGTAAGATAACGAGCGAGAAGCGTGCGCCCTCGTTCTAAGCCTACCCCCAAGCCTGCCCGGCGATCGTGTGCTTTTGTGCATCTGAAATTGCAAAACGATCAACACCCACTAAAAGTCGCTCGTTTCGCTTGGCCATATGATCGGTCGGTCGTTGAAAGGAACAATTGCCAGTTTAGCGTAACATTTAGCTCTATTGGTGTCCGTTTTTCTGCTGGCCCGCTACCGTCACGATCAATCAAATTGGTACAGATAAGCTGCACTCATAAAGCGTCAAGAAGCTTGTTGCAAACCAGCTAATTGCCAGTGGGTCAATCAGATTACAAATTGGGTATGAGTTGTGCTTAACCTTCTTCGAGAGGCATTACTCTTGAACGGTCAAGTGTACAAAACCACTTGATCTCTCCTCTTGAAATTGGTGTTTCTCTTAATGCTAAGTTCTTTTTTTTTAAGTAAGCTTCAATCCAACGAAGTCAAAACACTTGTAGCCTCTTTTTGTACTCATTCGATTTTTTTTTTTCTTTTAATAGTATCACTTATCGTTCGATCTGGCGTCGAACGATCGAGAATTTGATCGATGTTTGAAGCGTCCAATTAATTCTAATGATTGCAAAAAAAACGAAAATAAATACAAGAGAACTTATACGTTCTGATACATCTTGAACAAATTATTCAATCCGTAAGCGTGTTGCAAAATACGTAAATATTGAAACATTATTGATCCCAAGAACACGCAGAGCCAGATCAGAAGTATCCGATTCTATTCATTTCTTTATAATATTGCAGCATGTGATGCAATGTCGAAATTACTTTCAACATAAATTCCTTCGTCTACCCTGCCCCTACCCTCTTGATGGATAAACCCACACCCACTCAGTCGGTTTGTTGATTGAATCATTTCCATCCGCTTGAAGTCATCGCGACGAGTATGTACACTTTATCAAGAGTTGCCTTCTCTTTACGGTTTCCGCATTGGCTTAAGAGCAGCCGTTTTGGTGGATTTCGATAATCATCAGCTAGTGCCGCACTGAAACGGGCAAGCCATACTCGGGCAAACCTCACATAAACGACTTCTGCATCGTCAGCATCACATTCGTTTATCGATTAGCGCGACGTCCCAGCCGAGCAGCGACCGACTCGTCCCCACGATGGAAACGGTGAAGAGCTGACTTTAGCTTAGCTTAAAAAGTATCTTACGTAAACAGTGCAAAACTAAACGAACCCAAAAACAACATCCTGTTTGCTGAGAACACAGCGGCTCTAGGCCCGTTGGCAAAAGAGCTTTAATCGAGAAAACGAAACGATAACTACAGTCGCAGCACAGTCATCATCATCACCACCATCTTCGGCACCAAAGGCGATAGTCTGCCGCTCCCGCGGTCGTATTCCGCCGCTGGACCACTTACGAAAATTGTTTAGCTAAGACTCTTGGTAATTCAAAACCGATTGAGCGGTTCACGGCACGGAAGCTGGATCGGGGAAGCGGAAAGCTGCCTGGAATGTGTCGGGTCTCGATATGTGACACCTCAAGAGAAGACAGCGTGTGATATGGATGCTGTGGTACCGTGTAATGTACACAACCTTCTTATCTACTTTCGAGCTTCTGGCCGATGGAAAAAGCACCGTTTAATAATGTCACCGGGATAATCGTGACGTTGGATGGGAAGCGACAAGGCAGCACATTAAATTACAGCGACAGTGTGCTGCTGCGGAGCTTTATTGCAGTCTCCCGAACTGCTAAGAAATACGGTTCACGTTTCGGCATTCCGACTACCAGCGAGTCGGTACGGGTGAATGAATATTCGATTAAACGATCTCACTGTAAAAGGGTGCTTCCGTACTTGGTGCAATTTATTCCAACCATTGGGAAGCTTCTTTACCGATAGCACAAAAAACGAAAGAAGCGAACGAATTCCTGCCTGGCACTGGTGAACAAGCATCGAATTGGAAGAGTACTACCACCTCGTCGTAATTCGAGAATTTATCGGCTGACTCCCGAATGCGCGAGCAAGTATTGGGAGCCGTAAAGCAGCTTCCATTATATCCGCTCAGAATATTAAATGAAATGCAGAGGAGAGGGCTGGGAAAGACGGTCGAATAGTTTTAGCAAACGCGTCGATCATCCCGAACCGCACACCCCAGTCGTGAACAAATGGCGTATGTGAGGGTTGTGTTCAAGTGGATCGTTACTTCCATTGCATTTAATCATCGGTTTAAAGGCAATTCCGGAAGGTATTGATGCTGAATATTTCATTATTGTCATTTAATTAACGATTGATTTCTTTGTAGGGCTTTCAATCGTGAAAGGAATTGAAAAAAAGTGCACTGCATTATAATACGGTATGAACAACATTACGCACACACATTAGGATTCCAAAACATTTTTTAATAAAAAATAAATATAAAATGATATTTAAACCAATAAAAAGAGAGATAACGGTTGTTAAAAGTATTTCTTATAAAATGAAGAAATACTTTTTCTTATAATCTCGAATTGGATTGGAACGGTTTTTTAAATATATATTTACTGACGAAAAATGTAAATAAATAAAGTCGTATTACCATCTTTACACAAAGAAAGAAATAAAAAACGAAAAAACTAAAAAAAAATAGATCAAAAGAACATCAAAAAATCGTTTCATTATTCAATTTTCCATGAAATGTGCAAACCTTACATTCTCGCCACGTGCTTTGCCATGCCACAAGGGTTAACTTTTGCTCACCTCTCAAACTAGCGGTATAAACGCTACCTCTCAAACTGTCAAAGCTGGGCAGCGCGCCAAAACAAACACATTCTGTCAGACGGTTGCTTGTTATTGCGTGCATGTAATCCATCCATTGCGGTAGCGGTTTCCACAACAAATCGACTTAAATCCGGTATTATTCGTGTACAGTTTCGTTAGAATGGATGCGAACGTAAAGTCAAACCTTCCGTGGGTGGAAAAGTATCGTCCGGCCAAACTGAACGACCTTATTTCGCACGAGGAAATCATTGGCACGAGTAAGTATGGGCACCCGGTGGCTACATGCCCGTCCTTGAAACGAACGCGTTGTGCACCCCGGTGTTGCTAGCCTGGCTCGTGGGTTTGGTTGTGTGTTCATTTTCTGCTTATCGTTCAACAGTCAACAAATTCATCAAGGAAGAACAATTGCCACACTTGCTGTTTTACGGACCTCCCGGCACGGGCAAAACTAGCACAATTCTGGCCTGTGCCCGGCAGCTGTACAAACCGCAGTCGTTCGGCTCGATGGTGCTCGAGCTGAACGCATCGGACGACCGGGGCATCAACATCGTTCGGGGACAGATTTTAGATTTTGCATCCACGAGAACAATCTTCAAGGGCGGATACAAGCTGATTATCCTCGATGAGGCGGACGCGATGACGAATGATGCGCAAAACGCACTGAGGCGCATCATCGAAAAGTACACGGAAAATGTGCGCTTCTGCATCATTTGCAACTATCTCAGCAAAATCATTCCGGCCATCCAGTCGCGCTGCACGCGGTTCCGTTTCGCACCGCTGTCGCCGGATCAGATTTTGCCCCGCCTGGAGCACGTCATCGAGGCAGAAGGGTATGTGCGCACTAACGCTCTAACGAACGACGAGCCTTCGTTTTTGCTGTCGCGAGTAGGTGCAGTTTAAAACGTTGCCCTTTTGTCTTGCAGAATCGATGTGACGGACGACGGTAAAAAGGCGCTCATGACACTGGCTGGGGGCGATATGAGAAAAGTGCTGAACGTTCTGCAAAGCACTTGGATGGCGTACAAAAAGTGACGGAGGTGAACGTGTACAATTGCGTCGGGCATCCGCTGAAGGAAGACATCAATAATATAATATTCTGGCTGCTAAACGAGGAGTCGTTCAAGGCGTGCTATGAGAGTATGTGTGCCTATTATTTCTTTTTTTAGCTTTTTTTAGTTTTTTTAGCTTTTGGAATAACTTGTTCTCATTCTTCATGCTGCTCTGTGTTGCAGAAATCCAGCAGCTAAAAACGCAGAAAGGTTTAGCGTTGGAGGACATTCTGACGGAAATTCATTTGGTCGTCAATCGGTTGGAAATACCACCTCGTGTTTCCTCCCAGCTGCTGATCAATCTGGCATCGATCGAGGAACGATTAGCGGATGGGTGTGTGGAGAAACCTCAAATCACAGCGCTGATAGCTGCATTCAGCAAAGTACGAAGTGTAGTTGTGTAGCATTTCCACATTTTCCATTTTACGTTATTCCATATTTAATCAATAATAAAAAACATACCGTCAAGTGAAGAGATTTAAAGTAGTTGTAATTTTCTTCCTATCGTCAATCCGTAAATGGTTAACAATAGCATTAATTATTCCCTTACATAAAGCGCATAAAAGTGTCGGTCTTTTGCTAAACACTATTCATGCAACACAAAGAAACTGCATTATGAAACGCGGATCCCCATACCATCCACTCGGCGGGCTATTTCTTTTTCCCCTTTTTTGCTTCATTTCAGACGTGCAAGGGCGTTGGGCGCTTGTATCCAGGATCCTACGCAGTCTCGAAAGAATGGTACGCGGCGCTGTTGGAAAAAATGTAGGTCATGAATTTCATACCGAAACAGCGCTCTCCCGTATGCCGTACGTTGGCGAGCCAATTCTTAATGTTAAGGCACCATTCACCAGCGCAAGAAGCCGTTTAGAAAATGCCACACATCCGAGTGCTCTCCTGGGCGGTATCTTAAATCACAGTACAGTCACAGCATTACGGTTCGAAAGCAAAACTTTGTTCCACCACAGAGATGAAAGATCAGAGCAAAGAGAGAAAATACGATCAAACGGCCAGTGGGCAAAATCGGGGCAGCGTGAGCGGTGTTCCGGTGAGGTACGGAAAACGGCAAAGAAAGAATTCAAATAAAAAGGAAACTTTTGTGCAAAATCGCTCCACAGCGCTGTGAGTCCTGTGTGCCCCGGAAGGGTAAAGGTAACAACCACTGTCCTATGTAATCTACTTAACAAAAAAAAGGCTGACCCTGGTGAGCGTGTAAGTGAGCTTCATTTAATTTTCTCATTTTTTATACACTTTTGTTGTCGTCTTCGTTTCACCGGCCGAGTGACTGGAGAGGGAATTGCAACTGACCTTCGGGGGGATTTCGTTTAGTTCTAACCTTTTTTTTTAGCTAGCAGCACGTTCTCGCAATACAAACAATTAAAAAAGTTTCAATTACTGAGGTGGTATCAGTAAAGTGGGGAGCAAAACTGTTGAAAAGAGTGCTTTACAGTTTCTATTATCATGTTTTTTCTTGTTTGAGATTGAAACAATTATATTATCTTCTCCTTTGGAGCTTAAAAAGAAAAAAAAAGATTGATAGTATAAGCTTTATCGCCGAAGAAGACTTTAAAATACTTTATAATTCGCACTGATATCCTACAAGAGTCGAACTACATACAGCCTGTCAAGAATTTGCATGAAGATAGATAAGAATAACCACTATGCATACAACACAATGTAAAGTGTAATTTACGCTCTTAAATGGCCGATGGGTCGCTTCATAGCCGCGCTGGAGAAAGAAAACACTACAGCCCTATTCCGCCACAATAGCCGCTGCACACGCCAAACCAAAGCGTACGCTGTTGGGAGCTGCAGATCATTAGAGACTGGAGGGCGCACCCAGCGATGTTGCTGACTGGTGGATTAATTTACACCGGCGGTCGCTCTTGCAGGCATCATCAAGAACGCAGAAACGCAGATACGATGAATGTGGCTGCTGCTGCCGCTTATACACAGATGAGAAACAAACGTCTTGCGTGCTTCAGGCGTGCGATGGAGGCGCATGGCTTCCTATGCATAGTCGCATTGCCATGTGAAACGTACAACACACACACAGCCATTGACACACACGCACACTC
>NW_024427627.1:0-2500 GCF_017562075.2 Anopheles merus | reverse complement strand
TCACTTTCGATGCACTACACGATGACGCACACAACGCCAGGTGACGTTAAATCACGCTCACTGGAACGGCGGACGGTCGCCCCTGCTTCTGGAATCTTCTTTCTGGTAAACACCAGGGTCGCTTTCTTTTTCTGAAGTGCTAGTGTAGTTGGCGCACCGCCATCTTCGTTCACGGCTAGCAGCGGGCAGTGCTCGTCCACTTGATCGAGCTGGTTCACGATCACACTTCTGTGCACTGGCGCTGCTGCCCTTTGCTTCGGATTCGTTATTCACACTTTCCCCACTCTCCCTTTCCGACTCGGATTCACTCACTGACGGTTGATGGTCTGGACCATGATCAGCACACTGTGTCACATTGGGCGTTCGTTCGCACACACTTATCTCCACCCGCTTGAACGAACCGGGCGGCGGCGGTTTGCCCGGAGCAGGTTCTAAGATCTTGGTATAGTTCGCACCAGCACCACCACCAGGTCCTCCCCCACAGCCCACCGCTGGCATTCGTGGTCGTGACTACCGTTGACAGCCGGCTCAGATTGTTACCATCGCTCGAAACGCGCTTCAACCGTATGAGTTTGTTCACCGAAGTGAACGTATCGCACAGGGTGGTTTGTGCGCGACTGTCGGCACCACTATCGGCACCACTACACACTACTACTAACACGGCCGTCGATAGTACCACTTCCTGCAGTGCCGCTGCACTGTGGGTGCTGCTGCTGCACCACCGGTCCCGATGACGTCGCTGGCTCGAGCTGCTCGAGTGTGTCGGCGTGTGGGCGCCGTTCGGACGTTTCGCTGCGTCTCAGGCTTAGATTTTTCACCAGAATCTCACTCAAATCACACGACAGTGTCTTTAGCGATGTGGTACGATGGACTGACTCGCCCAGAAACTCCTTCCTGCGTATCAAACGACCACCGTTTGTACCACCCGTACCGTCGCCGGTATTTGGCAGCTCAGCACTGCGAATTGTAACCACCGGCACGGCAGAACGGCACGAAGACGGCAGGACGGCTGTGGTAGAGGGAGCGACCAGCGTTGGCGCTGTCGGTGCAACCGGTGCGATCGTTGTCGATGTCATCGCTGGTCGGACGGTAACAAGTTGCGAAAGGAAAGAATGCGACGGTATCTACGAAGGTGATCGAGTCAAGATCCTTACAATCATTGAAATTCGCACTGTTTAGCGTGATGACAGGGAGAGGATTCTTTGCCGGTGAAGTAGCCTGATGAGTAAAAGAAACTCTCATTAATTAATTTCATTCAATGTTGCGTATTTAATTAAAAAAGCACAGCTACAAAAGATAACTATAGTGATGCTACTACAGCATTGAATAAGTTAAAATGATACAACAGTGGTCGCTAAATGTTGGCTCTAAGCCAGTGGACTCCAACCTGTGATCCGGAGCGTTTACGGAAGAGGTCCGCGAAAAACTGGATTTTTTTTTAAAGAAAACGCTTATTATTTAACTATTTTCTAGACCATACATACATATCGAGCAATTTTTTTCCCACAATCAAGATTTAATTTTCAACAGGCACGTCTAGATAGATTTAAACATATTTTAAATTAAAATTTTGAACTAAGTCCATATAGTGTATGCCTGCAATAGATGTCGGCCGCGGCAAATTTATTTTAAAAGCCAAGTGGTCCGCGATCCTAAAAAGGTTGATGAGCACTGCTCTCCCAATGGTTTCCATCTCTGCCACCTCTCCCGCTTATGAACTTGTAAACGCTTATAAATTTATAAAGTATTTTAGCAGGTATGTAACAACTTTATAGTATTTCTCTAAAAATATTTGTAAAAAAAAAGTTAAATTGAATAATGGTTTACGGCGTTGTTTGTACATCAACATACATGCCAACTTAGAATATTCCATTAAAATTGTAAAAATCGTAATATTTTAATGTATAAGCATTAAATAGAAAATTGTGCGATTTACACTGATGATTAACATATTTTCAAAAATGAAGTTCAACTTAGTCAACAAAGCGGTTGAATAAATGGATGCTTTGGAGACAAACATTGGTGGCTTAGAGGAAACATTATGTTGACATGGATCGAGAGTAAACTGGTTTGAAGGTTCACTCAATATAAAATATGTTTTTAATCATCAATAAGACTATATGTTAATCAAAGTATAAATCAAATCAAGATCAATATAAAATTCAATGCTGAACCTATTAAATTAGAATAATATTATACTTCTCGTCTACAAATTGTAAGTCGAATTTTCTGAACAACCGTCTCATAATTATTACCACCATCAATAAAGCATATCATTGGACGGTTAAGAATATATATGTTGAAAGCTAAACATACTACAATAATAATGCGTGTTATGTGTCAAGAAATTAATGAAAACTTACCATCTTGAACTAAGGCAAATGTACGCGTCTGAATTAACGTTGTCCTCCTGTCGACCTCACGGTTTCCTGAAATGATATCAAAAGAAGACATAAATGTTAGTTAAGATTACAGTGCCATCATCATGTGTAGCATGTAA